>NC_139827.1:9535389-9556159 GCF_963691815.1 Echiichthys vipera
GAGTGTGGCCTATACCTACTCTGTAAAGTGTCCGAAGATAACTGTTGTTGTGATTTGGCACTGTAATTAAAATTTAAATGAATCATATTTCAAAAGGAATAGATCTGAAATTATTAGTCAGCTTTTCAGATGTGTGGATTTGCTGCTTTTTGTCGTATAGGATAGTAAAAAGAATGTATTTGTTGTTTAGTCATATATAGATAAATAAGACATTTGAAGATTTGATGTTGTTACAAAGTATTATCTTATCTCTCCTGAAGAAACATTTTTTTGAGAATATCTAATAACAGTTCTCACACAGCAAAACAGATCTCATGGTTTAGAAAAATAGAATAGAATAGAAATACTTTATTGATCCCAACCTGGGAAATTGCAGAAATAGAATAAAAAAAACAACCATGATCTGTTTTTTGTCTCCAAATTGTTGCATTGTTCCAAAAAAATCCCAATGTTTATTTTAACAAGTTGAATATATGTGATGTTTAAACAGTATTGTCATTTTCCTCTTTACTTAAATGTATTAAACAATCAAGTCAAGGATTGCTCTTAATGTTAATGAAACAAGCCTATAATGTATAATCCAAACACAATATTGTAAAAACACAAGTTTAACCACTGTATAACCGAGTTGTCAGTCAAATTTAATAGGAAGCATGTCCCTGAAATTCATCTTTACCTCTATGTGATGCCACAGTGGAAAGGAGTTGAACTTATAGGTTGCATCATTTCGGGTGATGTAATATCAGGCAACACAAGACCATGGTAGACAAGGATTAGGAGTGGTGGCGTTTAAAATTTGGTCATTTATATATGCAAAGCTCTTGAGGTGACTGATAAATTATCCTCAGGAAATGGGAGCGTTTCAGTTTATTGAGTGCCATTTGTTTTTGCATGCAGATTCAATCTTAGATTGTGATGGTATCTGTAGTAGATACTACAAGTCCAGGAAACTCCATAAAATGCAGGATTTGTGTGAGTTAGGGGTCAATTAAGATAGTCAAAAAATGCCTCTTTGATGTGTAAATCTCACCTAAAATGTTATTAAGGAGATGTAAAATGTATTATTTTCCAGAGGATTAATAGACATAAATTTCATTTATTATTATTTTATAATTAATTAAAGAAACAAAAAGGGAACATCAAAATAAATAGCTGTTAAAACTCAGATGTGTGGTTCCGTCTGTACATTCGTTCATGTGCTGCCATGCTCAATTTTAAGTTTAGCTTAAATTCTAGCGAGATCATAATGTTTCAAATCATCTGAACATGTCACACTGGGTTGGTTTGGTTTTGGTTTGTTGAATCTGATTATTTTACTGTTTCTAAATCGACCCCCAAACTCCAACAAAGTCTTCACATGCCCTAACATTGTTTTAACTGAAATTTGCGTGATCTGTGTGTCCCACAGGCGTGCCTACACCCAGCTCAGAGGTTCTGCGACATACCTTGAACATGCTGGTGCGAGAGAGGAAGATCTACCCAACTCCAGAGGGCTACTTCATTGTCACCCCCCAGACCTACTTTATCACTCCTTCCCTCATCAGGACTAACAACAAGTGGTATCACCTGGATGATCGGCTGCAAGAGCGACAACCGCAACAGTCACAACAACAACAACAACAGCAACAACAACAGCAGCAACAGCAGCAGCAACCTCAGCAATGCACTTCGCCTCAGTCTGGTAACGTAACACCATCAACACCTGGCTGCCTGAGAGAGAGGCCTCCTCGCAAGAATCACAGCGACTCATACAACTCCTATCGTGAAGACTCATCCAGACTTCACAGTAGTAAGTCACCAAAGGAGCACAGGGGAGATTCTTATCAGAGTAAGCCCCCCAAGGATCACAAGGGCGGGGAACCTCCACCAAACACGTCTGCCAAGGAGCACCGAGGAGAACCGCCATCATACCCTTATCCCCCTCTTCCCACTTCCCCTCCTGTCCAGCAATCGCCGCCTAAAGAGCCCGCTGATAAGAGCAAAAGCATCACTTCTTTCCCTTATAAAACTGACACACTGACCAAAAAGAAAGAAGGAAGTGGTGGCGCGGTAAGTGGCGAGAAGCAATCCAAAAGGTTTGGTCTCAGGCTGTTCAGGCTAAGTTTCAAGAAGGACAAAATGAGGCAGCTGGCCACCTTCTCAGCCCAGTTCCCTCCAGAGGAGTGGCCTCTTCGTGACGAGGAAGTGCCAACCACGCCCATTCCCCGTGAGGTGGAGATGGAGATAATCCGCCGAATCAACCCTGACCTAACAGTGGAGAATGTGGCAAGGCACACAGCTGTGATGAAGAGGCTGGAGGAGGAGCGTACGCAGAAGAACAAGGCGGGGTCTTCAGCCCAGCACAGTGCACGCAGCAGGAGGGGGAGGGGCCACAGGAGGGCCCCACACGGTAAGTCCCGCTCACACAGCAAGCCCCGAACCTCCAGGGGTGACCCGTCTGAGGGTTCAAATTGGGACCTTTTGTTAATGGAAAGGGATTATCGCTTCTTTAGCCACTCATTAGTTCGCTCGCCTAGGGAGGCCATGTACACCTTGGAGCACAGACGAAGCGGAGGCCCAACATACCTGGTCCATAGCAACCCCAACATTACTGAATCATACTGCCCTGTTACCCCTGAGTGGGACGTGTCTGGGGAGCTAGCTAAGAGACGGACGGAGATGCCCTTCCCAGAGCCGTCGCGTGGGACGTGCCAGTCCAGAGTGCAAAGAAGTCACAGTCATAATCAGGACAGGAAATCTCGTCACGAGAGGTCAGATCAAGCTAAGGAACGCTCTCGGTCCATGGACAACTCCCTCAAGGGCCCATCACTGGGGGCGCCAGAAGACTTTGAACCCACTCTGGAGGAGCGTAGTCATTACTACACCGATGACGGCACCCTGCGCGCCACGCAGAAGTCCTCCCACTACTCAAGGATCATGTTCTCTGCTGCTAAGTTCCACTCTGATTTTAATGTGCCTGATTTGGGGAAAGGGAGTTTGGATGAGTCAAGGATCCGGAGTACGATGGAGAGGAACAAAAGCAGAGACAGCTTGCCATCGTACAATGAGCTAATGGGACTTTCTCCTAAGCCCTCAACAGATGAGTACTTCCAGTGCAATACGTCAAATGAAACAATCCTAACTGCCCCTTCGCCTCAGGCAAAATCAGAATATGACACATTAACCTCATCAGGGGGACTCCGAAAGAGCTCTCCAGCTGACCGCCAAACGCCTCACCTCACCTCTCCTCACACGATGGAGTACAAAGAGGACTTGTCGGCAGCAAAGGGACAGAATGGCTCGGTGCGACTGACGCCAAGCCAGACGCCAGAGCCAGTGCAAAATGCCCGTTTGACGCCACACCAACACAATGTAGATCCTGGAGGGGGAGGAGGCGGTATGGTGATCAAGAGGAAAGAGATCTTCAGCAAGGACACTTTGTTCAAACCTCCACACAATGCCTTGTCCACAGGCTACGTGGACAGCAGCTACACCAAGTCCGGCACATTGCGGAAAGCCTCACATGCCAAATCAACAGAGGCCCTAGACAATCCTGAGCCCCAGCAGCCTTCCAATTCAGCCACTTCCTCAGCGTCACCGGCAGTTTTACAGGGCTGCTTAGAGCCAACAGTCCCCTCCGCCTCCTTTGACTATTATAATGTATCAGATGATGAAGAAGAAGAAGAGGCAGAGGAGGACTCGCACAAAGAGTTGGCGACGGCAGAGGACAACAAAGACCACGGGGAAGTGGGTGGTAACGGTGGAGGCAGTGGTGGTGGTGGGGAGGGAACCATGCAGTGGCTACTGGAGCGGGAGAAGGATCATGATCTGCAGCGGAAACTGGAGACCAATCTGACCTTACTCAGCCCCAAGGAGACGGAGAACAGCAGCAGCCAGAAGTCGGCCCACTCTGCCCGTTTGGACAGCATGGACAGCAGCAGTGTCACGGTGGACAGTGGATTCAACTCCCCAAGGTATGTGCTAAAAGTTACTGTAACGAATGTGTATATATAATGTGAAATTATCGGCTCTAGTTTAATTCTAAACTAACTTTATTGGTAAAATGTGAGAGGACCTAAAATAAATACCAAAAAACAAAAAGTGGAGGTAGCACTGAATGCTCCAAAGGCCAAATAACCTTTTTATTTTATCAACAAAAAAAAAAGTCTTAACTTAGCTTACTCCTGGATGGAGTTTGCTCAGTTGTCATCGCGTGACTGAAGTATGGAGATTGATACATTTACAATCAAAATCTCTACCTCTATCTACAAAGTCACTGGCCATTTCATGACGTTCACCTGTACAATATAATTCAATCCAATAGGACATAAATCTTTAAGAAACTCCCAATGCTCAGTTTTGGTGACATTGTAAGAAATGTGTAAATTCAATATGTTTATGCAGTAGTTGGTACAGGTGTACCTACTAAAGTGGAAATAAAGTATATGTCTATATTTATATTGAATATAATACTCTCACTTAATGAGTTTCGACCCTGGACTTGGACGTGGAGTTAGTTAATCACATGTGTGGCACACACTTTATTGTTAACTTAAATTAATTTGATTCAAAGATTAATTATTCTTTAGTCACCACCAGTTTCATGCTAAACAATAATACCTATATTATAGCATATACGTATTCCACTAATGTTGTACTGAAATGTTATTTACGCCAACTTTGATCACACAGCTGTGAAACTGCAGTGTCTTTGTAGCATTTCCTTAATCTTGATGGCAACAAATGGTATATTAACATTTTGAAACTACTCTAATAAAACAATGTTTTTTGTTTAAATTTTAGATGAAAACAGACAGTGATTTTAGTAACAAGCAACTCATTTATAAATGTATGTTATGTACATTAAAATAACAGCCTAATCAAATGACAAATGGATAAAATGGGTCAGCTTTATATCAACAACTGCAAACATCTGTTTATCAGACAAGCAGATGTACTAGTTACCAAGTAAATCATGAACACACTCAGCTTAACAATGGCGAATCACTTGGGAAACCATCTAAGCACAATTTATTGGACAGTTACCAGAAAAGACTTTAATGAAGTTAATGTTGCACTTCCTCAAAATTGTTGGATGGATTAAAGAAGAGTAGTCAAAATCAAAGCAGCAGAGGCAGATATACCCTGACTTTTATTGCCTAGCATGGATGAAGCTCCAAATACGTGGATCCTGCACTTCCCATAATGCAACTCAATAGCATCTGTCATTAGACACTCCTGCCTGTAACACAAGCTCTGATGAGATCATCTGGTTTGAGAGGCTCCCTTCAGAGGAACAGAAGACAAAACACAACACAACACAAATTATTGGGTAAAGTCACATTAAGTAGAATTCTCTTAAAAAGAGACAGAAAACAACAGAAACTAAGCAAGAACTCTTTACAGTGTGTCGACTGAGAAGCCGAACTAGCTTACCATGATAGCACACAAGGTACATTAATGCTAAAACTAATGTTTGGAGACTTTCAACAGTACATACAGATGATACAGCACCTTCGGAGCTTGGCTCACCAAAAGTCTGTTGCGAAGGACTTGTATTTGGCACTTGTCAATTGCTTGAATGTGGCACTTAAATTCACTAAATGGGTTTAGTTTTTTTTTACAGGTAATATTATTGTATATTTAAGCAATAAAAATGTTGATTTTTCTAAAAAGGAAACCAGTTAGTTCATTTTAAGAGCTGGGTTACTTTCTCTTTTCTCTTTTTACCATTGCGCTTTAATCAAGCGAAAGTATTTCTTATCCAATAACTCGACTAATCGATGGAAAAATTGGTAGAAAACTGGATTACTGGATTAATATAATCTACAACAGCAGCCATAGCAGTGTCTCTTTCTGCAGAGATCCTGCCCCTTGCCTGTATTTTCTTATGTTGCTGTGTTTGGGACATTTCTGAGCGCCAAAAGAAATGTAGGTGCCCGATTGTAAGCAGGTATCCAAGGAAATGGCGGACACCGCGTCGGAAAAAAACGCAGATACCCGCAGATTTCCCCCCAAAGATGCTCGTCTAAACGTACAGTAAAAGTGAGAACGTAATGCCACTTTTGCCCGTCCATATCATCTCCGTCTAAACGGCCTCAAAGTGACTGATCACCAGATTCACTCTCCTTTTGGAACTAGATTCGGCCGCTTGACATTTGGTCTGGCTATATCTGCGTTTTTTCGACGCCAATTTTTCCATTGATTAGTCGAGTTATTGCATAAGAAATACTTTTGCTTAATTAAGGCAAAAAAAAGAAAGTACCCCAGCTCTTAAAACGAACTAATTGGTTTTCTTTTTAGAAAAATCAACATTTTTATTGCTTAAATATACAATAATATATTAAAAAACTAAACCCATTTAGTGAAATTAAGTACCACGTTCAAGCAACTTCCTTCTACTTCCCTCCCCAGTAGCACGAAATCCAGTCGAAAACCAAAACATGGGAAGAAGCTCAGTAACACAATTTTGTCTGGACAGACAAGGAGGTCGAGCTATTGCTAACTATGTTGGGTTACACGGCCACAAAGACAGAAGAGGGAGTGGACTGATGGAAATAGTCAGACATGTATGTTGTTGTTTGCCTGTACTGCACATGGATGTTACGTAAACGCGCACACAACGAGAGCAGATGAGAGCACACTTTTGCATTTTTAACCCTTTAGACGGAAACACGTGGAGCGTTTTTTAAGATTTCCACTCTGGAGGGTGGTTTCATTTTTTTTTTGCGTTTTTAAAGGCCCAACAACACCGTCACCATCTAAACAAAAGGCACATCTGATAACATATTTAGTCGTTTTCACCCGCGAGCACTGTCGTGTAACCAGGACAAATCCTACTATTCTGCCTTTAATACATTTAAAAACTGATACATATGTATGAGAAAGTGTACTCTTTGGACATAAATATTGAGTTCAAATATCTGAGGAATTAATAATGTAGATTTAGCAGTTATATAACACATATTAAACATGTACTACATATTTATAATGGATTATTTTAATATGATTTAGTTGTCAACTCATTAAATGGTTGAGGCTTATTCTTACTCTAACTCCGCTCCGCTAAAGCCCACCTCTTTCAAGCGGGCCGTGGGCGGCCCGCTTGAAAGAGGCTGTTATGCGCGGAACGGGTGCACTCACACTGCTTAAAGGTACTAGGCTTTAGCTGAAAAAACGGTTTTGGCTCAGTACAGAACGACAGTGTGAGTGCACCCTTAGACTCAAAGTTGCTTTAATCTGTTCATTGTGTTTAATGTATTTTTAATGCATTTTTTCAGATAATGGGGAGGAAAAAAAACAGTGCTTGTTTGTCTTTTTTCATAAAGAAAACCTTGAATTTTGTTTATATTATTATGAGGGATTAAGTTGGTATAGAACAGGGTAGGACAAGGACAAGCATATTGATTCTAACCAACTTATTTGAAGCAAGAAAATGTTAATTGATGCTTTTTATTGTTCACTGTTACTGGCTTTTTTGTTTATTATATGTATTTATATGTGTGTGTGTGCGTGTGCGTGCTTGTGTGTGTGTGTGTGCATACACACACACACACTGAATATAGGAATATATATATTGTTTTTTTACATGTTGGAAATCATTTATATTCAACTGATTCATTCTAAGTACCTACAACTGCTTTTTTCAGTCTGTAAGATATACTTTAGATTTATTTAAGTGTCATTCCTCTTTCTCATCAAGACCCACGTATGCAAAACATAATGTGAGATTTTTCAATGCATTTTGACAGCAAACCCTTGTCTCTTGTGCAGGACGCGTGAAAGTCTTGCATCCAACACATCCAGCATAGTGGAAAGCAATAGACGGCAGAATCCAGCGCTGAGCCCCGGCCACATCGGCACCAGTAGTATCGGACTGCCATTCAGCTTTCGCGCCATCCCAGAACCCCCCACCACACAGCCTGAGAAACTCCAGAAGTCATCGAACTGCCTGGCCTCCATCACCAGCGTCTGACAGGCAGCACAGACTGAGACCATGAAAGGTGGTGGAGGAGCGAGGAAGTGAGGTGTTTCACCATTTTGACCCTCACCAATACTCTCACACACACACACACACACACACACACACACACACAAACATCTTCAGACTCCTGAGAATCCATTTACTGGGACTGTTACAAAAACAGGCATGGCTTCAAGAGACTGTTCCCACGACTTAAAGAACTTTACTGCAAAAAAGAGAAGAAAATCTACAGAATATCGAGACCACTGTAGGTGAAGAAACCTACGGACGTACTTTGGTTTTTGGTGACATGGACTCTAGTTTGGCTTATATCACGATTCTTGACTATTGGTATTGGAAAGTAGTAGACTATAGGATTCAAGTTACATTTGGAAATATCAAAAAACTTTTTATATTACTTAACAATACATGTCCAATTAAATGTTCTCCTTCCTGAAATAGCGTCGAGTTCTTCAGGACGATTCAATGTATCAGCACAATGTCGAGACAATAAAAGTTGATCCTGAGAACAACGAATGAAAGATATAAAAACATAAATCAGCTCAGATTTGTGTACCGCAATGCAAATGATGTATGTATACTCGATACTTTTGATATCCTAATTATTATAATGGTGGTATTAAAGATGCTATGTGACCAAAAATGATGTTTGGACAGAGTGAGCTGCACCTACATCACAGATACCTCACACAACAACCTCAGCACCACGTTCATATTACATCAGGGTCGTATTCACAAATGATTTTAGATTTGCACTAAGTGTACTACTAAGGAGCACTAAAAGTTCTTAGCTTAGAGTCATTTCTTAAAACCTATTCACAAAGCCTCTGAGACCAACTTTAAATACGGAGTGGGAGGGACTCCTGAGCTAAGACTAGAAGGCGGGGTTGACCTTGTTAGTATAGATGACATCATTTTCATTTATGATAGAAACACTTCAGTGGGGAAGCGAATGAACTGCCGCACTATGTTGGGTCTGGATAGGGCATTTACCGTCTGGTGCAAAATCCTCCTGACGACAGCTGAGAGACGCCAAGATCGTCTACGTTGCACAGTTGCATTTTTCCCGTGGTCAAATAGCGGAGCGTTGTACCAACTTTAATCTCCGGTGATATTGGGTGGTTTTATTGGTTGGTGATGTGATGGCATCCCTGACCAACTCTACCACACGTTCATAATGCCATCTTGATTAAGGCGATACCTTTTTAAAAGCTCACTATCATTTAATCTCTCCGAAATGTGACTGCAGCAGCCATGTTAGGTCGTTCCTGATTTACTCTTAGTGTCTTAGGAGTCCACCAGAGGTTCTTATAGATTTAGAAGCTGCTTTTAGCCCTAAAATGCTTTGTGAATTACACTTACCTTAAAAACTTAGGAGTCCTAAAAATAAGAGTGAAACACCTCTTATTTTTTTAAAGTTACTCCTAAATCAGCAAGTTAGGACCTACTCTTAGCATGAGATGTTTTGTGAATACTGATCTGGAGCTTTCAATCACATCGAATGATCTTCTTCAGCAGGTGGAGTCATGATAATAGCAGATTTCCATCTCTCTGAGACTGTGAATGTTCGCATTTGTCCAGATCATCGTTATTTCAGTCAAAAGCAACTGGACTTGGTTGTTTGTCTAGGAAGACGTTTCACCTCTCATCCAAGAGGCTTCATCAGTTCATGTACGCATCTGACCAGGCTGGGACTGGGACTGCATCTCTCTGAGCACTTTAAATGGATAGTTTTTTTAAGTGGGGCAGTATGGAGGCACTTATCCATAGTCTGTGTTACCTACAGTAGATGACTTAGCACGCAGCCAGTTTGGAGAAGCAAATACGAGTACTGACACAGAAGCTAAGCAATGTACTGCTGCGGACAGGGGCAGCAGCTCCACATATTTTAGCCACTTAAAAACAGAGTTTTTAGTTGAAGTGTAGTGAAGTGAATATTTTCACCACTTTACTTTGCTCTCACACTGACATTCCTCCAGTTTCCACCAAAGTTTCCCCCTCTCTATTCAGTCTCACCCTGCAATAGTTTTTCTTCTGTATGCTGTACCACGGCTCATAAAGGGACCCTCTTGTCTCCACAGTGGACGACATTTCATCCCCGCTGTTATAATCATTCATTTTTATTCTCTTGTATTTTTTTTATTTCATAAACTGTGGACAGTCTGACTCAAACCGCCGGTCTGTGGCGTAATAGTGTGTAGGAATATGCTGAGGAAATGTAGTGCCAAAGGGAAGGGCTGTCTAGCAATGAAGTAAAGCGGTGAAAATATTCTAAATATAATGTACTTTATAATGTTTTTTGTCCGGGCCTTTTGCAAGTGTACGTGACACACGGTCTATGTATAAGTACCTCATACAACCCCACTTCAAATCACCTTAATTATCCTCTAAGGACTTTTGTAGTCCATGTTTAAGCTTAAAAGTTGAGATTGAAAATGAATTCCTGGCCCTGACACCACACGATCCATTTTCAGGCTGTTCTGGAGCTTTCAGTCACATCACATGATCTTCCTCAGCAGATGAGGTATCCTCAGTGTCATGCAATGATAGATTCTGAATTAGACTCTTGTCGACCATTGTTTAAAAGGTAAATCAAGAATCAGTCTCGTCACAGTTAAGTATACAAGGGGGAACTGGTTTAAGATTATTAACCCGATCGTGGAGTCAAGTGTGGTATATATATGAAAATGTTGGGTTCACGTCGGGAATTCAGAGCTTTTTATTTCTGGTTTTCAATTCTTTACTCCCCAAAACAGCGTCGCCATGATGCATTGTGGGAACTGTAGGCAGAATGACTAGACCGTGTGACCCCAGTTGCTACAACTTGCAAACTTTAAATCTCCACTTCATCCAGATTTCCTTTTTCTATTTTCAGTAGGTAATAGTTCATGAAAACTCATATTTTTAAGAGTTGAATAATTGTCAAAGCAACATATAATCAGTCAGCAATTATTTGGATAATTGATTGATCTTTAAAGTCCTTTTAAAGAGAAGAAACAGGCAAAAACTCCAATTTCAGCTTCTCAAATGATGATGAAATTTGTTTTTTGACATTTTAAGGCATCATCTTTGCAAACAGATGCCATTAAGATGTATGTAGAAAATAACTGAAAGATCAATAATAGAAATAATCCTTAGTTGCAGCCCTACACATGATGCACTGTGGGAGTTGCGGGCAGACTGAGTATCTGTGACTACAGTTGCTAAAAACTGCAGTTGTGGATGTGAAAATTAAATGGTCAAATCAACCCGATTGACCTTCATTTTTTAGTTTTGTTAGAGAAAATAGTTCTTTAAAAAATAATCAGCAGTTCTTTCTGATAATTAGTTAACATTTTGACTCATTTTTTAAAGCAAAGATGCCATAAATTGCCTCGGTTGTCCTCCTCAAATGTGATGATTTGCTGCTTTGTTCTGTTTTAAATGTAAGTGAACTAAATATCTTTGCTTTTCAAAATGACCAGAGAAAGACTTGAATAAGATTGAATATAAAACCTTGGGCTCAGGGGAACTGTGACTGGAATTTTCACCGGGAAATTCACAAAACAATGAATCAATTTATCGTGAAAATATCCAGAAGATTAATTAAAGTCATTTTTAGTTGCAGCTTTTTATAATTTTGTAAATTAAAGTACAGAAAGTCTCGGGATGCACCCGCGTATTCTTCTATGGTTGTAGTTTAATCTTTTTAAATTTCTCACTTTTATAGAAGCAGAGCCAAGCAATGTGGAAGTTATAATGGAAAGCCTTTATTGGTCACACAGCTTTTCATGACTTAATTAAAAAAGAAATCAGAGTTTAAAGGCTTTGAATTATAAAAAAAAAAAGAATGTTTCAATGCTTTGAGCAGCACAAAACAAAAATTCAACTTAATCATATCGGGATGGTATAAGTCAAAGTTGTGTTGAACACCAAACCTCAGCACGTAAAACCATCACTATATTGAAAAGGCAGATACCAACAACGTTAGTGAACAGAACGGTTCTTTTGAGCAGCTATTTGGTATAAACAAAAAGGTACGGCGTCATACTTGAGAGCCGTTCTTTGTTTAAGCCTGTGAATGTTTCATTCGTCCAGGTCATCGTTATCCCCAAAGCAATTTCAGTCAAAAACAACTGGACTTGGTTTTTTGTCTAGGAAGACGTTTCACCTCTCATCCAAGAGGCTTCATCAGTTCATGTACACATCTGACCAGGCTGGGACTGGTCCCTTCTTTGGTCCTTTCTTTGTTTAGTTCTTTGTCCAAATTTCACTCCCTGCCGTTGATCCACAGTGTCGGGTTCATGCCCGCACGAGTGTTTACAACACTTCGTCCTGTGACTGTGACAGTGACAGCAGCAGCAGCGGACTTGCAGGATGTTACACTAAAAAAAAGATTAATTTTATTGACACTTTTATCTAACGTGTGAGAGGCGACTGCACTATGCATGATGATCGATATCCGCAGATAAATAGTTCAAAAGAACATCTCGTCTCGATGAGATGCTCTTTTGAACGGCTCTCGGAAAGGAACGGAGACGTGAGATGCGGCTCCCAGCAAAGAGACGTAATTCCCATCACTATAAGACAAAACATATGTTTCTTTTAATTTGTGTGAGCGGGTCTTTAAGCTTGGCCTTCATCTTACAGAGATGGTTTCAGAAGACAGACTGCAGTTCTTACGATGAACTGTAGGTAGAGCAAAAGTTAAAACACACACTGCCGCAGCTCTCTCTGTAGAGGGTCAGACAACATTGTGATACTATAGACTGACTAAGTCGACCAATATCTGGTGTTGATTAAAAATGAAAACATGATGCGCTAAAAAACAGGCATTTATTAGATTTATTCATCTGCAGTCATGCTCTCATAAAAAACCTATGACCATTAATTTTAAGTAAAAGCAGTTTTGGGGGAAACGGTTGATCCATTCCACTGACCGTTGAAAAGCTCAGACTGAGCGCCCTCCAGTGGTTAACTGGTGGTGTAACCGTGTGTGTGTGTGTGTGTGTGTGTGTGTGTGTGTGTGTGTGTGTGTGTGTGTGTGTGTGTGTGTGTGTGTGTGTGTGTGTGTGTGTGTGTGTGTGTGTGTGTGTGTTGATCATATAAAGGTAGGTGGCTTATCCTCGAGATACCACCAAGCTGTTGTGTTTAAAATGTGTCAAAGGTCAGCCAAAGATGTTAATCTACGGAGAGCAACATTCGTATTGTTGTTAAGCACCTGGAATAATTAAAGCCTGGTTGCATTTACTTTTTATGATTTCACTCATATTTCTTTAACTCTAGTATCTCAGTGGGTGTATCATTATGAAACGGTGACGTACAGTATAGTAGTGGAGAACAGGGACAGTTGTCACACAAAAAACATTTACACTGCAGTAACCACATTTCTATATTATAAACTTCAACGTGTAAACTACTGAAACTATGTATTTAAGAAGCGTGATAAGACTGACAAATAAAACGAAGCACCAATGGGCTCCTTCCTTTTGGATTGCATTTAGTAATCAACTTGAACGGACTTTACTATGAGAGGAGCTGGGTTGGGGCCAGTAGGTATGTTTATAAAAACACTCTTTAATAAACTCTGGGTTCACTAACTACGTTGTTGGTGCTTTGGTTAATGTATAGGGACTATTATCATGCTACTGCAGAGGTTTGGTGTGATTTTGAGCAGTATTACTTCACCGTACTGCCCGAGCTAATCACTGTTAGCCGCATTCAGGTGTAAGTGACGGATTTCATGACTTAATTAAAACTTAACTGTGTTAACTGTTCAGTAAATCAGACACTGGTGCTGTATGTTCTTCTTTATATGGGCTGTTTTGTGTTTGTCAGGGTGCTCACTTTGCTGACAATATATGACAAAGAGGGTACACTACTGAAAAAGTTTGACAACCACTATCGTAACAAAAACACTCAAATGGGCTTGAAGATTTTTTTAAGGATGGCTTCTTTTACTACACCTTTGTCATGGACTATGACCAGGAAACAGTGATAAATTACAACAGACCAAATCTGAGCCATTCAACACAATTAAATGTGCTTTACAAGTATAATATAATTATCACATGAAAGAAAAATAATTAACGAAGTGAAAACGCCAGGATTTGATTCATTGATCAATATTTTGGCACTCTTGTTGTCTCGTCTAAACAGGTAAAAATAAAAAAAAAGGAAACATAAATTAGTTCACAAAACACAGCAATAATCCACAACACACAGATACGTGTAGTTTTTTTTTTTTTTAACCTGTGTGTATTTTAATGACTGATGCAGAGGACGTCATGTCAGTGTCTCTGGACTACAGACACAGAGGTGGAATGATAAAACAAACACTACAGTGGATCAGGGTCACCTGGAGCTTGGCACGTACAGCAATGAATGATTCAACTTAAAAACATACAGTTTACAGACACATACGCACATTATTTCTCTATAATCTCCTATAAACACACACTTACACAACAAATGATGCAACCTGTATGCACCTGGATATTCCTTCAACGTTACAGAACTTTGCTCTCCACGCTCCAAATATACAGAAGGGGACGTGTGTGTGTGTGTGTGTGTTCAGGTATGTTCGGGACAATGCACACACTTGAGTTTTTGTGGATGTGTAAGCATGTGTGTGTGTATCTCTGAGAGCAGCTACAAAAATGACACACACAAACACACATGCACTGTCGACACTCTATCTCACACGCAGACTACATTTCCCATGTTTGTTTGTTTTTTTTACAATAAAACCATTCAAGATCTCCAAACAAATGAAGTACGCTGCCAAAAAACCTTGAAAACACTCGGCTGACACAAGAGCACAGGAGCAACCTCCGACAGACAGCATACATTTTGGTTCTAAGGCAATATTGTAGTTCCACAGGACTAGTGCTGTTGACGCAGTGTGCTGTTTGCACGCTGACTGTGTCTCCTATTGAAAACCTTTACTTCCAACCGCAGTCATCTGTCATTCAGTGTATTTTTTTTTTATTTTTAGCACCATGGGAATCTCTCCTTCAATCAGAATTGTGTCACTCCAAGAGACAGCTGTGAAAATATTCCCTTCCGATATCCTCTGTTTTTTTTTGTTTCCCATCCGGATGAGGTGGAAACTGGAAAAATCCGTGAAAGTTTGTTAGAAGATGGCGCAAACTCCAAAAAAAACTGCATGGACTCACACACACACGCACATACACACACACAAACATAATGCAAGGCTTAACGTTAGCATCACAGATCATTTGGAAATTCTCATTTGCATTTCTCTTTTTTTTTTATTACCCCATTCCACGATGGTTGTCTGCATAAGCTTGAAGCAAAACAGGGCAAATGACGGACTTTAGCCTTTTGTTTGTCCTTTGTCTCTGTACACACAGACACGCATACAGTAAACACAATGGGCCTTACAATAAGACATGAAATAAAATCATCTGCAGCCGTTCTGAGCTGGGTTGAAGGAGACCAGTTCCCAGGCATCGAAGGCAATAAAAATGTCTATTTAGAGTTTCCTCTCAGTTACTGTGGGTACGAGCAGCCGTCTGATCACAGTAAGTCGCACAGTTCAAGGAGTCAGAAAAGACTCAAAACTCCCTTATTGGATGCATTTTACTTCAGTTCCTCGAGCATCCGTAGTTTATAATTCTGAATATGAATCTAGTTTGTTCATGTGTACTCTTTTGTTTTGCAACCGTGAGTATCCACACTGAGGGTAGCTCGATGTGCAGTAATGAAAAACCGTCTCCTCCGCAGAAACGTCTCACTCGGTCCTCTCACATCGTTCGTCCCCTCAGAGTGCGATGACCTGTGCGGAGCCACAGACGGAGACTGATGTTCACGTAAAGTGTTGTCTTCCTCCCGCGGCTGGCGGACGTCCACATCTATCTGTTCAGGCTCCGAGAAGAGGGGACAGACTGTACTTTTCTCGTTGCCGTGGTGAAGGTCAGGGTGACAGTGGCAAGGGAGGGGATGGAAGGGGGCTGCACAGAGGTCAGAGGTCACGGGCTGCGTGTGAGGTCATTTCCTGGTGTGAAGGCTCTCCTGGAACTCGGTGCTCGTGTAGCGGATGTGGAAGCCCTTCTTGCTGATTGTGTCGTCGCTATGGAAACGGATCAGCATAGCTCCTCCGGGCGAGTAGATCCCCTCCCTGGGCTGAGGGGGGGAGGGGATAGAGAGACACTTTGTCAGACATTCAGAGGTTCATATCACTGGTTTTGCATCAAACTTCTGAAGTGTGTTATCCCCATTAGTGGGATATAACAATGTACTCTACTTGAGTACTTTATTGAGAACACATAGGGGCCACCTCCATATTTCTCTTATAAGCCTTGCGTATTTTTAATTAAAGTTGCAGTAGGTAAAAAAGAGCCTGCAGCAGAGTGAGACCTCTTCCTGCAGCTCTACCGCTTCCCTCGCTGTCCTGAACTTATAGGAACGTTCTCAGAAATTACCCGTGATTGGACGGGAAGGTTTTCTGAGACACTGAGGCTCTCTGCCTCAGAAATGACCTGTGATCTCGGGAAGGTGTCAAGGAGACAAGGAGTCTGGTTTTCTCTCAGAAAATTGAAATTACAATATGATGAAAGATTATTAGGATTTTTGTTTGCTCAACAACACCAAAAATACTTTTGATGGAGGATCTGAATACTTCCTCCACCATTAGTTATCCTTCATAGTTAACATCCGGTCTACAGTTATATTGTTACAAGGAAACACATGGTAGACTTTTTTTTTTATCAATCTGAACTTAAACTGCATTACCACTAGGACTGAGCACTGTCTGAATTGTTTTGACTGGTGTTGACACAATACCTGAATTTCAGTACTACTAGCAAAAAAATTAATTTTTCAGTGTCATAGTTTGAGATGTTATATAAGTAGGTTTTTCTAAAAAGGTTTGTTTTCTTCTTTTTACAAAGTCTGTTGCCGTCAGTTCACAAAAATAAAGTTTCCTTTTTGAGAAAGTAACCTTCAGCTGGGTACTGTAGTTTTTGGTAAACGTTACTGGAACAGGACTAAACAGTACATTTGTGAGGGACAAAATAAATCTGCAGATTAATACACGTATTTACTGCAGCAGGATGGTGTATGTGGAAACAACTCTAAATAAACGGCAGTGCCCATGTTTCTCCTAAAGAAGGAACATGTGCAACAGTGTGGCTCATTGATGTGTGTTTTAGACAACAGAGGAATAAGATATTCCAGGCTTTAGTTACACGAGCAAGACTTCTTTTCATCTTTGGTCTAACAGTCCCCTAAAGTTTTCACATCAAATATGAAAAATTCCCCTTCAAAAAGAACATGAAATCTTACCCCTGAACCGCAGAAGCGACCGAGTCGATGTGAGTTGGCGTCGTACCCGTTGTACAGCTCAATGTAGTCATAACCACAGTCGGCTTCCTCCTCTACCTCAAACGTAATGAAGCTCAGCTCGATGCCGTAGCCCTGTTCGGCCGTCAGCAGCCACTCACAGTCAGTGTGCCCTGGGTAATTATTGTCTCCAAACTGGGAGTGAGAGTAAAGGTTCTTCTGACGAACTTCTGCTTTCAGACGACCTCCACACTCTGCAGAGACACAGGATCGAGAAAGAGTTCAATTTAAATCTAAAGAAATTAGGCATGTGTTAGATTTTGTTTCACCCCAGATAGTCAATAAACTCTTGTCAGAGTTCCTGAATGATTTTCATCATGTATGTGCTGTTCTGAACCACTAGAGGGAGATATTGCTCTTAAAAGACTACTCCAACTTGACAAGTCATAGCTGGTGATTGGGAGTGATGCTCTTTGCAGACACAAAAACTCACACACAGTGTTGAACATAAAAAGTGAGATGTTATCACTAACGCACAGAAAAACTTAAGCATGCAGACACACACCTGTGGAGTGTGTAGCTTGGAAGCCCTTTCTTTGTACCGAGGCGTCAGAAATGAAGCGGAGGTACATCTTGTTGCCGGTGGAGACCAACTGCTCTGGGATCTTACTGCCACACAGCCGCCCCAAGATGGCTGCTGTGTCACTGTCTCCGTCAAAGGCCTCCAGATGGTCATATGCACATTCCTGATGCTGCTCGATCTCAAACTCATTGAACGCCTGAAAAGGCAGAAGAGAGAGAGGGAGATGTGAGTGGGTGTTGAAAGATTTACTGTTGACCTCTCTGTCCAAAGTTTTTATTTTTTTGGGACTATTTCTTTGTTAGAAAGCAGTTCCAGTGAAAACTTTTCAAGCTGAGGTCCCTGGAAGTAGATGAGCTCTGACATTAACTCTGTCCACGCAGGACGATCTGTGGCCTGCTCCTCGCTGTGTGCAGTTAAGCAGTTTAGTTTTGTGGGTGAAGCATTGAAGCAGAGACATTGTCAAAGTAAGTCATTCATGAATTACTGTAAACTACACAACCATGTGATGTTCTTATTTGTTCACAGGCATCACAACAACGCCACAAATGTATATCAGACGTGTATGCCCCCTAAAAATGATGTTCCAGTAAACCATGAAACTGCATTCTGAATTACATTTTAAGCATAGTTTTGAGGTAAACATATCTTGGCGGCACGCAAGAGGGTTGCTGGTTTGAATCGGGCTGGAAGGGGTTGCATGTTCTCCCCCTGTCTGCGTGGGTTTTCTCCGGCTTCCTCCCACAGTCCAAAGACATGCAGGTTAGGTTAAATGGTGACTCTAAATTGCCCGTAGGTGTCAATGGTTGTCTGTCTCTGTTTGTCTCTATGTAACTGGACTTGTACTTATGTGCCCTGAGATAGTCTGGCGTCCCGCCCAGGGTGTACCCCGCCTCACGCCCGATGTCAGCTGGGATCGGCTCCAGTCCGCGGTTGAAGATGGATGGATGGATGGTATCCTGTCCCATTCATCAATAAATCCATAATTTGCTACAATATGAGACACTTTTGCAAGAGGTGCTGAGAATGCTATCAATATTTTTTCAGGCTCTTCAGTCAGTGTTACACCCTTTAAAACTCTCTCAAACCAAAATAAACAGATTTGCATTTCATATTCTTTGATGTGTATCTTCAATACAGGACGCCTGCCTGCATCCTTCTTTTCCTACACATCGCTCACACACTGACATGCATGTACACAAGAGTCACGATTCCTAATCTAATCAAGTCACCGTGAGCTGAGTCATAACACCTTGCAGGCCTCTCTCTCTCCCACACACAGTCACACGCCTCTCCTGAGCCGTGCTCCATCACGCCACCACAAACACCGTGCCGCATTGATTTGTACCAGCCAGGTGGAAGGAGAGAGGAGGGCGAAGGTGGGCCGATGCGAAAATGTCGTTACCGAGCGGTTGATTCTGAGGTCGTGATTGCTTCCAGATGTTTCTAACTGTAGTTCGGGAGAGACACTGATTTGTGGATCTGTTTACTACTCCCAAGATAATCGTGTGTGTGTGCGTCTGTGTGTGTGTGCGTCTGTGTGTGTGTGTGTGTGTGTGTGTGTGTGTGTGTGTGTGTGTGTGTGTGTGAGAGAGACAGAGAGTGAAGAAGCAATAGCAGAATGACCTTCATGTCTACGATCAGATTTCTGGTATTAAATATATCCAGCTGTGACGTCCTTACTGTGGATATACGTACAAAGCAACTGCTGCTAATCTCGACAAACACAAGAATATATTTCCTAGTTTGTATAAATTTGTCTGTAAATCTTTTATTAGATTTAGTTTTTAGGGATTTTATTTCCATTTCATGCGAGCAGCCAAAGAGTGATAGAAGAGAGGAGTGCGGGTCGGATTCGAACCCTTAGCCGCTGCCAGAGACTGAGCCTAAATGAGGCGCACGCTCTACTCAGTGAGATAGAGAGGGCTGCAGAGAGGAAGTGAGGTGAGGCGACAGAGACCACTGTGCTTGTTTGTGTGTGACACATTTTGCATGAGGAACCTGAGTGGACTTTAGCAGGATGTGTGCTCCTGAACTTGTACCTTTGTGAGGACCAGTTTGCATTTCCTGATGGAGATAAACCAGCATTTAAGATGAGCTGATTAGTTGTTTTCAGAATGTAAAAGTGATTACACATACAGCTAAAATGAGTTACAGCTTCTAAAATGTGAGGCATTGCTGATTCTCTTTGTTTCATGTCATAATAAACTGAATATCTTTAGATTTTGGACTGTTTGAACTAAACCAGAAGTTTGCAGACAAAGTCATATCAGGCTTCAGGGAACTGTGATCAATCAACGGTTTATTGACCAAATGGCTAATCGAGGAATGAAGAAGATTAATCATTACTGAAAATGATCGTTAATGACACATATTTTGCGTTTCTGTGGAGCTTTGCTTGCACACATCCTCAGAAATTTATGTTTTGATTTTGACCAGATGCAGTCAAGCACATGAACAGTGGGAGCGGCAATGTGGAGGAAAGATAAGCAGCGGACTAAACAAATGTAATTGTAATGAAAGTTAAGTTTGGAAAAGACAGTAACAGAAGTTGGTGTGACCGCTGCTTTTACTGTCCTGAACCAAACGTAGACAGTCTAACCTCCTCAAAAGTCTCCATGTTCTTAGAAAGTCCAAGTCTGAAGTGTGGTCGTATTTTTTTTTTTATAAGAGAACTTGATTGAAGATGGTAACAACATGTAATACTAATATTCTGATGTTTATGGAAACAGTGCTGAAACAGTGAAAAAGTGCTCCTAATGTATTTTTGTTGTGTGTTAGTTATCAATATAAAACTCATCAGTACTTTGAAAAAACATTTTCAGCACCTTTTATCAAAACCGCAATAATACTGATAACTGTTAAATGTTTATACCGTTTAATCTCTAGAGTGCGTGTTGGTAAAAAGCTTAAAAATGCAAAACTTAATTAAGGGGAATTTG
>NC_139827.1:9556359-9746359 GCF_963691815.1 Echiichthys vipera
CGGGGAAGGCAGCCTGAGGGTCTAACATGAGATATGACCCCACGGACAGAATAATGCATTGTTATGAGGGAGGGAAGAGGGCCAATAATGCTAAAGTAAAGGGTCTAAAGAAGCTTCACAAGCCCCAAAATCTACTTGATTTCAACACACTTACGATCTTGACTCGGTGTCCCGGCGTGGCCGTGATGTCCCAGGTGCACTCCTTACGGCTGGGATACTTGTCTGGCCAGTTAGGGCTGCTCAGGGTCCCACTGGGGCTGTGGATCTTATGCTCGCACTCAGCTGAACACACACAGAAACACGCAAGCACACACACAGAGGAAGTTAAAATCATGACTGCACAGGAAAAGGTCAGAGGAAATGGAAAGGGAACAGGAAGGAGAGTAACGGGAGAACCAAAAGAGTGAAAAGATTTCAAAGAAACACATCCTGATGACAAGTTCAGTGTGAATTTCACATGGATGCATGCACGCATGCTTTAAACAAACACACCGATACAGTCAGCCTTCTGTACTTTGTATGGACGGACTACAGCACTTACAAGATATCTCTGTAAGTACAAGTCATCCATTAACTACAATATTTAAGGAGGAAATTAATGGATGTCATTTGAACCTTGAATGCGAGCTATATTTATAGAAGCAAAAAAATCCATAATATGGATCCAATGCAGAGAAAGGATATGTTTGTGTTTGTAGTTACATGCAGACTGTTTTTCCTACAAAACACAGCACTCATTGCAAACACTGCTATCTAAAATCAAAGCACTTGGTGATGTTTAGGAATCCTAAAAACACAAGATGTGTAAGATTGGATCCTTAACATGTAATTATAGAGCTTTAAACTGTTCCACACATGTTTTTATTCCCAGGCCACGGTTACAAGATTGTTAATGCATCCAGCACATTTAAGATTCAGGATGAGTTCAGAAATCAGTGACATATAAAAGGAAGAGAGGTGGAGAAACATGAATTCAGATGCTTCGATGCGTTGCACGAGGGGTCACTGAATGAATAGATGAGTATGAAAATGATGCGTAAGCTGTGGCTTTTTTCCAGATTGCTACTTCATAGTAAGGTTGTCCAATAAATCGATACTACGATACTTTTCAAAACAACGGGTTTCAAAACAATACTATTCAACATTCAACCCTATTAAACAGTAACGAAGCTACTCAAAAAAGCAGATCTACGGTCAGATTTTGGATGGATGCACAAATGAAACACCCGTGAAGAAAATCAACTGTGTTGGTGTTCAGTGACTTTTTCTGTACCAAAACTGTGTGCAGGATGTTAATTAAAAAAAACAAAAAGTAGTTGGTATCAAAAGAGTTATTGAATATCTTGTATTGTAGTTTAAAAGTTTAGTACCAGGACATCTTTCCTCTACAATGCTACAGAAACAGGTAAATGGTCTGTTTGTACAGCATTTTTCAGGCAGGTGCAAGTCTCCAGTCTTTCAGAGTAAATCTCAAATCCTACACGACCAGTGACCAGTGTTTGAAAGCATTTCGGGGCCAATTTGATTTATTCATGGACGAAAAAATATCCCTGACACCTTCAGCTTTGGCCACATCGCTCCTCTAAAATCTTACAGAAACAGTTACTCAGTAGCCAATTTTATGTTTGTATTTAATTATGACTGCACATTAATAAATACTTGTGTAAATGCACCAGAGTAAGCTAAAAGTATATCTTTAATCAACAGTCAACAGCTCCGTGTTAGTTTCTCCCAGGCTGATGATAACTGACTGTCTGATTTTAACGCTAACAACCGTGTAGCACCTCTTTCTGGTTAAAAGTTTCATAAGGCTTTGCTCCTGAGTTTGTATCAGTTAAAAAAACATCCACAGCAGCCCTCACAGTCACACATGGCATTTGTGTGTGTGCGTTGTGAGTTAAATGAATGGCTTAATGAAGGAGATGAGAGGCAGGAGGCATGCACAAGACAACAGGATGTGTTCCAGAGTGACAGTTTTTATTTAGAGTCAGACAAACTGAACCCATGTACAGGATGAGAAGGACTGATTCACAAGAACAATGTATAGATGAGAGTCTTCTAACAGGCATTATTAAATACAGACGTCATATTCCACACACACTAGTGTTACGGAAGACACTCGCACCTTTAAAAAAAGCTACTGACACGATACAGATTTAAGCTCTGACAATGAATTGCGCCATAACCGCAAACTATCTTTTCACATGATCATGTTATTGTTGGTAACAGGAAATATAATAGTTCAAAATGCCACAGCATCATAATATTAACAGTAATTAAATAACCCAAAAGTTTCAAGTTCAACAGATGTCTTCCTTTGATGAAAAAGATTAAACGGGATCCTTTAGACCGTTAAAAAAATTACAGGTTCTTGGTTTTTTTGTCTTTCTTTTCTTTTCCACTGCTGGTGTCTCACAGTATCACACACTTCCAGCAGGTGTCTACTATCTATTAATCCGACATGTTAACAGCACTTTGGGCCCTCCAAAAATCCATCTCCACATCTTGAAACTTTCACACGCACTTACTGTATGTATGTGCGTAACCACACACACACAGACACGCTGTGTAGTGGGAATATGGATTTACATGACTCTGCAAGGTTACTGGGTCAAGCTGGTCTAATGCACACATAAACACACACACACACACACACACACAGAACACACACACACACACACACACACACACACACACAGGAAGGCAGCACTACATGTGAAGCTTTCAAGCGCCCAGATGTTTGAAACACGAGTGTTTTTATGAGCAGCACAGGGAGCCTTTAGTGAGGTGAGTATGTGTGTGTTGATGTGGTGTGTGTGCACATGTTCAAAAGTTCAACTTCAAAGAACTGAGTATAGTATGTCAATTCAACAGTTCTGTGTGTGTGTGTGTGTGTGTGTGTGTGTGTGTGTGTGTGTGTGTGTGTGTGTGTGTGTGTGTGTGTGTGTGTGTGTGTTTGTGTGTGCACAGGGGAATGTGCTAATAGCTTTTAATAAATAATGTTTTCTGTCAAACTGAAAGCCTTTCCCCTCTCCGCGTCTGTTTCTCACACACAAACACAAACACACATCACAGCCTGAGTGACTTGCAGGAAAAGCTGTTTCTGTAGTTCAAGTTCAAGTCCAGTTTCAAGTCTTTCAGAGTACGCTTTTAAGACAGTCCGGACTCCTGGACCGTGGACCAGTACCTTGTCACAAACAAATGCTGTATTCAAATTTTACAGCATTTACATGATCATGATTAATTATTACCTTCAACTAGGTGCGCTCAAGTCTTGAGTCCTTTAGTGTAATTCTAAGTCAAGTCTCATGTCTTTAAGAGTCCGTCTCAAGTCTTGAGTCCTTTAGTGCAAGTCCGAGTGAAGTGTCAGTGAGCAGAGTTGTAGTGACAAAAAACCAGGGTTGTCTTTAAGTTTTCTGGGACCAGTCCAGATCGATTCAAGTCATTTAAGACAAGTTTGGGTCAGAGTAACTTTCAAGTCCTTTGGGGCAAATCAAGCAAGTCTTTCAAATAAAATCTCAAATTCTTTTAGTGAACGTCTAAGTCAAGCGAGTTATTTGAGACAAGCCCAGTCAAGTCTCCTTCAGAGAAAGTCTCAAGGTCTAAAGGGCTGGTCCAAGTTAGGTCCCAGTGAGCAGAACAACAGTGACCAGCAACAGGACAAGTGACCTTTGTAACTTAATGTGACACATGCCCACATTTTTAGCCTTGAGTCTACAGCTCTGCTTGCAGGCTCCAAGTCTGGAAATCCAACTGTTTATGTGTGTAAAGAAAATAGCGTCCTCAAATGGAAAAGACCAGTCTGTTGTCATGAGGACTCTGATGTGGATGAACAAAATAAGGGCTGTATGATGGACGATGGCTGTTCTTGTGAATGAACACATGCTTGTGTGAATGTGGCAGCACGTGCATGTGCCCTCCGACGCTTTTGTGCCAGTGTGTGTGCTGATGTGAATGTGCGTGAAACCCACCTTCCTTACAGTCATGTTTGTTCTCATGCAGTACAAAGCCATGGCGACACTGACAAACGTAAGAGCCCACTGTGTTGATGCACTCGTGCTGGCAGCCGCCGTTGTCCTTGCTGCACTCATCTTTGTCTGTGAGAGATACACATGCAACACATCACTCATGTGGACAGAGCAAAAAAATAAAAACGTGATGGAGGGAAGCCAGAGGTCAAGCAGGGGAGGGGAGTTGAAAGATGAGACCTTAAGGGAGGGGAGGAGAGTCTCTGAAAAAGAGAAAGTGATGATAAGAAAAGGAGTGAGGAGCAGACGGCAGGGAAAAGGCAGTGATACAAGGATAAGACCAGATGGAAATCAAATCAAACTAGGAAGGTAAAAAAAAGTACAGTATAAATAAGAGAAGGTGACAAATAAAGACAAACATAAGCATTAATATCCAGTAATCATGCTAGGCAAACATGATCACTCATACCAACTGTAAGACTGCAAGATCATTATTTAGCTGTAAGTTTTTATAACAGAGCTGAGAGTTACAGAGATGATTAATAGACAGTAATAGAACCCCCACAAAACAGCTTTACTTGGCACAGCAGGCCTGACAAGCTCTTCTTTTAATATTTCTTGAACCAAACACAGGAGAGCAAAAGTGTAATGAATGGACGAAACAGCGTGTTTGTCGGCTCTAACGTAAGCTGCACACTGACAACACAGTAGTAACCGAGTGTTACATCATTTTATGAGGTAAAGACAGGATTTTTGTGGGGTTTCATGAATATATCCCTGACACATCCACTGCTTAATATAACCCACTGTGTGGAAGCTGGACCTGGATGCTACTACCGTGTATCATGAGTGTTAGCTGCTCTGCCCGGCACTTTATTGGATTTGGGAAAGTTTACGCTACATTACATAAGACTGTGTTACTTTTGCCAAACTCACAGGTTAATCCACATCCCTAAAGCCTTTTCTCTTGAAAAAGGGAAAAAATAACTTAATAAGTTTAAAGTAAATCTTGCTTACAACAGAAAAACAATGCTGCACCTCTATTTTAATGTAATCTATGTACATTAGTTAGTGAGGACGCTGACTCTTTGTTGCCTTTAGCCTCGGTACATTAACATATACCTGTTTATACCAGTCTTAACAGTTAGTCAGTTAGTTAGTCAGTTTTAACAGTCTACTGCATGTTTACATTGTTTACATCATATACACCCGTTCACATGTCTGCTTACATCTGATACATGCATGTCTTTCTACATCTCACGCCGACGATGTTCTCCGTATCTAACTCTGTGACTGGATTCTAACCTGTACTAACACACTAACATCCTGACACTTATTCTTCTCTTACACTTTATTCTTGTTGTTAGGTTAAAATGTTTTTGTATAGTTGCACTGTCGTTATTTGCTGCTCTGTGTGCCCTGAATTGCCCCCCGGGGACAAATAAAGTTTTTTGAATTGAATTTGAATTGAATTGAATTGAATATACGTATATACAACATGCTTTTAGTTATCAAATGCATATTTAACATCCTTTACATGGTTCTTGTAAGTATTTAGTTGTGGATGTGTGAAATCAGGAAATCATTGTTTCAAGAATGATTAAGACATTGAGGGGTAAATCTACTATTATCATTGTGAATGCACATGTGCCGGGCTGGAATAGAAAGCGTGACAGGAGTAGCAGCAGTAACTAAGACAGACATGGGGTTAGTGAAGGGTGAGTTACAGTAAGTAGAGCCATCGCAGCTTTAAATATTGCTTTTTTCGAAATATTTGAAACATATACAGATTTACAGAATTAATGTTAGAAGTAAGGTAAAGTGTAATAAAAGAAATCATGAGCAAAAGTTAAAGTTAAAGCATCAAAGGACAACTACAAAGGGTTAAGTTAGTGACGTGCGTGCGTTCTGTAGAACTGTCTTTGTGTTGCCCTTGGGGTTCAGGGTTATGGTTGCTCTGTGGTCAAACCCGACCTTGGCTCTGAAACGTCTCTGATCGTAACAGCTGTTTTCAGATCAGCTGTGCTCTCCCGGAGCCAGACCGCTGCTGCTAAATCAGCCTGATGTGTTCACTCAGCCGACTGGAGAGAAACTGTAAAAATGTGACGAGAGCTTCTGTCATCACGTCTAGATCTTGTGAGCCTCGGGTCATAAATTGGGAAAGACACAGGAGACCTACTTCTCTGTGATTGTTCGTCACCACGGTGCATGGTAGGTAACTTAAAGGGGCTGTACTCGACATTCAGCGACTTTGGTTTTTGACCGGATTAAACATTTAAACCATGGGTGTCAAACTGATCCAGTAAAGGGCCGTGTGGCTGCAGGTTTTCATTCCAACCAAGCAAGAACACACCTGACTCGACTGACTCAATCACCTGAACTGTCTTCATTTGTTGGACCAGGTGTGTTTTTGATTGGTTGGAATGAAAACCTGCAGCCACACGGCCCTTTACTGGATCAATTTGACACCCATGCTTTAAACGTTTCAAGGATTTGTGCTAAGCTAAGCTAAGCTAACCGGCTGATGGCTGGAGCTTCAAATTTACCCTAGAGACGTGAGAGTGGTATCATCTAACTCTGCAAGAAAAGCGAATATGCTTACAATACTACCCAAAATGTTTAACTATTCCTTTCACAAACATTTTTTCCCACTTTGTTTTGGCGTTAAAGCTTTAAAGGTCACATATGCTAATTTTCAGGTTTATATTTGTATTTTGGGTTTCTGCTAGAACACATTTACATGCTTTAATGTTAAAAAAACATTAATTTTCTCATATTGTCTGCAGCGGAGGAATGACTGTAATGGCACCGTAGCGGGAGTTTCAACCTATATGTAGTGTAGTTGAGACATCTCAACCGCACAGAAGTCCTAAAGGCACAGTTCCTGAATACCGGCTGTGTGCATTTTTCTGTGGATTGGACATTTTAATACTTTCCCAGTATTTATATAGCACCTCAACCTGCTTTATGACAGCAAAATCTCACTTTTTGCAATAAGGGACCTTTAAGGTTTTTGAACTTTGACTCCACACTGTCTGATAGTATCGTACGCATTCTGGATCGGCTTGTCATACCTCTTCAGAGAAGCTATATGATGTTTACAGTGAGTGAAATATTCAAACCTAGCTTTCATTTGTAATTGTCTACACTATTTCCAGATGTCTTGTCAAAATGTTTTAGATAGATTCACTCTGAATGCAGCCAGACATATTTGGTATGTCTGGAGATTAAGTTCTCCACAAGAACTTGAAATGAAAGTTGTCTGTCAACTTGAAGAATGTGTTGGCTGCATGAGTTTATAATGACTGGCAGGGAGCTGCTTGTTAAGAGGTTAAAAGATTTGAATATATGTAGCCTGAAAACAAAAATTGAAAGGGCACAACTGATGTGTGTCCTCGCTCATTTTCTCTCCCTCATCCTTTAATTTGTGGCTTCTTAAAACCAGACGGCTTCTCCTCAGTGTGACAAAGCCCTTTTTAGTGAAGCTCAACACTGGAGGATCACAGGGAAGGAATGGGGAAAGACTCGCTCTGCTCAATCAGCAATGGTGTCAGAGACGGAAACAGACAGAGGTGGGGATTTTCAGCTGTCCGCACAGAAAGACAAAGCATGTAGAAGGGAGAGTGTGTGAGAGTGGAGTGTGTATGTGACGGTAAGTGAGAGACAGACTCCTCTAAAGAGATGTGAGATTAGACACAGACGCCGAGTCTCACCTCAACTCAAGAGCTTGTGAATCAAACTAGATCTGCTTTTAATGAAACCACTAAATCCTCCTATCCCTGTGTGTGTGCGCCTGTGTGTGTGTGTGTGTGTGTGTGTGTGTGTGCCTGTGTGTGTGTGCCTGTGTGCCTGTGTGTGTGTGTGCACGTGTGTGTGTGTGTGTGTGTGTGTGTGTGTGTGTGTGTGTGTGTGTGTGTGTGTGTGTGTGTGTGTGTGTGTGTGTGTGTGCGCGTGTGCGCGTGTGTGTGTGTGTTTTTCTGATGTGGTATTACGGTGCTATTGTGGGCTCAGTCTCACCCTATCACAGGCTAAGAAGCTTTGCGGTTGATGCTACACAGCGTTCATTGTAGCTTTCTTCAGGTCAAGCACACAATGTCCACGTGCACACACACAAACACACACACACACACACACACAGACACACACGTGCACACTCACATGGATTAGTAGTGTGTGGGAGGCCGAAGGGACCTCCCTAAAGCTGATGGATCTTTGCCAACCAAAAGCTTCTGACAATAGAAGAGCCACTCGCACAGCAACTCCTAACACACGCACATGTTAGTAATTTCACTGTGAGACGCTCCACTGAGCACCTTAACTTCCAGGTGTTGAGCAGGTAGTTTCATTTTGACGAGTTCATCCAGCTGACAGCTTCACTTCCGCTGATGGAGGAGGAAGCAGCTGACACATTACACCGAAGTTTCCTGCTGGATTAGTTTAGTCATTTCCCTTTCAGTTACTGTAAATGTTAGAGTCAGAAAAGAGAATCTTTTCTTCAGGACAACTTCCTAAAATTGTTATTATCTAGTGTTAACATGCAACAAATCCATCCCTGCAAGGGCGAGCCGAGGGTATTTGTTGTGCTTTTACAGGGAAGCATATCTGTGTCCCAATTCCATACTACCTACTAATTCTTTCCAGTATGTGAAGGGAAAGTAACAAAATTAAGCAATAATATGCATACGTACTACGTTAACTTGATTCTTCAGTGTGGTGCTAGTGACACTTTTGTCCGATGACGCAATGCACAACTGAGAAGACGGACTTTCTCACAGCTCCAACAAATTAAAACTAAATTTGATTTAATTTAATTAGAAATAACAATAAATAGTGGGCTGTTTCTGGAACATATCAGAAAATTAAATAATGATGTTTCTATTTGGGAGAAATTTGAAACTGGCATCCATGGTGCTCATCACTATACATATTTTATATACATAAATCTATCTAACACCATGGAAAATGTATGCAAAACCATGTGAAATAATCAAACTGATATTCAGAGCACTGAACTGTGTAACTCTTCATATGTTTAAATCAAAACTTCACTTATATTTTAGTTTTTAGTTTGCAGCATAATAACGATAAATAATAATAATATTATAAAACGAATCATAGAATAACGATATTATCATTATTCTGCTGAACGTTGTAAAATATTAATATTGAATCGTATTCATATGATCAGTACTATTCATATGTTGCATGGAACTGGGACAGCGCACATGTTTCCCTCTGGAGGAGAATGGATAAAGCAATGATCCACGCCATTAAAACAGGATCCATCCATTCCCTCGTCACGCGGTAGACCGGAGCCAATCAGAGATTCCGATTGTGAGGTCATGTTACCTCTGACCTTTGATGGGGTTGCCAGCTTGTTGTTGAAATGGCCACGGGTGGGAGAGCGGCCGCGCTTTATGTCCTGGCATGACTCAAACACAATCATACGCTCTTGACACAGAGCCAGCCTGTCTGAGGGGAGAGAGGGCAGAGCGCAGGGTGGGTGTGCAGGAGGCCTGAGAGCCGCTGGAGGCTCGGGAGACACAGCATGACAGACAGACATGGCACATGTAGACAGGCAGAAAAACAGAGGGGTGTGCACACAAAACATATGGATATTTCCACAAATACTAAAACCATGCAAGCATACACACATATATAAACACACACACAGTGAAGGCAGGACAGACGAATCAGGAATGGAGACTTCGGTTTGCGTTCCATCTTCCACCCGCTTTAACTGTTTTTTGATGTTCAACCATGACAAAGGTCTTTCTCTAACCTTTCCTTAGTGTTTTAGTTGTCTAAACGTAACCATTTGAACTATTTGGTATTCACTATGGATGGATTTTGTGGGTATAATTAATTAACAAAGTAGAATCAAATAAATCAAATCAACAAAACACTGACAATTTACATCAGTTCTCAACTCTAACTTTTTAAAGTAGTTGCGAGGCTGGAAACCTGCCGAAACTGAACGTATGGTTGCCATTTTTCTATTCACCTTATATTTTGAGTAATTAGATTAAATATACTATGCAGTTATACATCAGCTTAATAAAGAAAATGTGACATAAATAAAATGTCCTGTTTTTTGTTAAGGTTCATCTGGTTCTTTGTCAGTTAAATCAATTTGGACATTCGCTTGTCGGGTTAGTTGAACTTTTCTCCCCGTATTCAACAACTCCATCTGCTTCGCCCTTGTTTCTAAAACAAACACCTGTGCGCACTCAACTTATTGACCAACGCACATGAAATGTTGTCATGTGCAGTTGTCTAGTTATGCTTCTGACTGTCACAGCAATATCTAAATATCACTGATGCAACACATTTTTAAAAAAGGGTTTATATATTTGGGTGAAGGTTCAGCTGTTTGCTGCCACTGATGTCAAACAAAGAGAGGAATTGGTTGCCAATTTCTTAAACAACTTGCCAATGGACACCTGGAAACTGTTACTGTTAAGTCCTGTTACATTCAAAAACAGATTCCAGATTCATCGAGTATCAATGTTGTTATACGCATGGAAATAGCCTGCAGGTAAAAATGGTTAGCTAGACTCCAGGGAAACACTGGAAGAGCTCTCACATTTTATTTCATTACGATGAACTTCAGCCATGAGCCAGTTCACGCTGAAATTAAAGTATCAAAATATCCACATGAGAGGCTTTTAAAACCGCTCCTGCAGCATGACTAAATTCTTCATCGTCCATCTACATGTTCCAAACTAAATAAAGTTCTCTGCCCACTTCTGACAAACACACTCATGCACACACGCACACAGGTGTAACACGTGTCTTACCTGAGAAGAAGTGAGCCTTGAAGCCTTTCTTGGAGACGGTATTGTCAGACTTGAACTCAATCCTCATGTTGTTGTATTGAGAGGTGATGACCTCAGGGACCTCAGTGCCGCAGTATTTACCATGCAGCTTAGAGTCAGATGAAAGGCCGCTGCGCACCTCCACGTAGTCGTATTTACACACCTGAACACAAATAAACCTCTTGTAACACTAATCCACAAGGTGGCTACTATGGTTAGCATCTCCCTTTTTTTAGCCACACTCACAAACAAACACACACTCACCTCATTTCCCTCGAGCTCGAAGGCCTCAAACTGCATGGAGATGCGGTACTGAGTGGGAGCGACCACCTGCCACACACAGTTCTTGTTTGGCGGATACTCTTTAGGCCAACCAGGAGTGCTGATGGTCCCGTTCAACTTAGAGAGAAGACCGCCACACGCCGCTGGAAAGACACAAACAATTCAGACACAGACACACACACGAACACGTGTCTATGGAAATTATATATGTGTGCACACGTTTTAGGAGCCACAAGGACAGAATTGCCTTGAAAAAGAAGGAGTTTTTGAGCTTGAATGAGTTTTAATTTACAGTATATCGTGGTGGGATTCCCCTGATGCTGCCAAACCACATTGTGCATTAGCAGACGGTGGTGACTCTGGTAAACGTGCTGCTTTTTAAAGTTGTTAATAACTGCGTTCCAGGCTGCAACCTGACAATATGTAACATGTAGGGAACAGAGATATCATATTTAAGTGGCTGGTTTTGTGTGATGAGACTGCCACATTCTTTGATCTACTCAGTTGATGTTACTCAGGAAGGATTTTATTTCCCATATAATGCAGTTAAGGATGCAAACTCTGCTTCTACTGATGACGCCACTGGCAATATTCTTTTCATAAGAGTCACCGGATTCAGCTCAAAGGAAGAGTGAAACGTACATGGAAAGTCATTATGTTTGTTCATTTCGAAGGAAAGTAGGTAACGTGAGCCAATGGAAGTCACTAACAAGACACCATAAAACATGTAGAGTTCGCCGCAGCATTTTCCTCACACCATAATTCAATTTCTCACAGTTATTTCTTGTTCCGCTGGGCTTTTTCTCCTTTTTGGGGTGAGCATAGTGAACTGAGCCCAAACTGTAATTGTGTATACAGACCACAGATGTTTTATATAGTTTTTTAAATCCACTCTCTGAATGGTTTCCCACATAATAATTGACTGGGGATGCCCAAGTCACTACTGCTCTTCAAAGAAATACAGCAAAGCCACATTTTGAATTTATTACCAGTAAAGCTTTTTCTCTGTCTGCCTCAGAAGTGGTCTGCTCAGTTGTTTCAGTATGTGGGTCATTATGGGTAGTTAATCTATTTCGTGGGATTGAACGACCTTCACAGCATTTGCGGCACTGGGGCAGCGAGGCATGTGGCTTTGTGTCAGAAAGATGTTTTTTCCTGTTGATGGAGGCCGTTCAGATGTTTTTGACTCATATCCTACTGAAACACACAGCTACATACAAAGGAATGCACTTACAAACATGAAGTAAGCAAACACACACACGCACAGGTGCACACAGACATACACACACACACACACACACACACACACACACACACACAGTTACCTTCACAGCTTTTCTTGTCGGGAGCTAGTTCGTAGCCCGGGTCACAGGCACACTTGAAGCTTCCAAGAGTGTTTACACACCTCTGTTCACATCCACCATTGTCTGGCTTGGCACACTCATCCTCCTCTGAAAAACACACACGTCAGCGCACAGATATTTTCACGCACATAAAGAACGCGTTGGTTAAAAAGCCATGTGAGGAAACACCATCAACTGACACACACACACCTTTGAAAAAGTTAGCAGCAAAGCCGGCCTTGTTAACCGTCCCGTCTGAGACAAACTTCATCCACAGTGTGTGCGAGGTGGAGCGCACGTCTTCAGGTTTATCGTAGCCACAGAATCGACCAATCAGAGGGCTCGTCTCCAGAGGGCCGTCTCGGACCTCCAGGTAGTCATAAGCACAGCTGTCGTGCCTCTCGATCTGCAAAAACAATGAGGTGGGATCACGCAAACACATGGTGAGATACACAACACCGCTGTGAATGTCAACATCTGTCCTGCCAACCGTATATCTCAGCAAAACCTGTTACAGAAAGTGTGTAATCTTTTTACGGGCCGGATCTTGTTTGTGTAGTTTTAGCCAATAAAAGTGTCGGAGACTTGAGCGATTTTAAAAGCGGTTGATCTTCGCTCCTGTGCAACAGTGACCTTTGACATTACAAGAGTGAAGTGAGGTAGGGGACAGATTGAGTCATTTAGCACACTGACATTTTTACAGCACTACACTAATCCTCAACTGCTTTGCGCACACAGACACTCACACACACACACACACACACACACACACACACACACACACACACTAACACACCACTACCATTATTAACTTCCGAGCAGCATGAAATCTGACCCAGACATTCCTGAGCACACACAGACACACACACACACACAGGTGTGGGAGCGAGGGAGACAGAGAGAGATAAACACACACGCACGCAAACACACACACACACACACACACACACACAGACTAACACACACCTCGAAGGCCTGGAAGCTGAGTCCAACGTTGTATCCCTCGGACACGGTGATCCTCCACACACACTCTTTAGAGGGTCTGTAGTCATCAGGATAGTTGGGAGACTGAATCTGTCCTGAGTCCTTGGTGATTTCCCCTCCACAGATCGCTGCACAGGACAGACATTCAGACAGACAGACAGACAGACAGACAGGACAGGTTAGCATTAACTGCACCGACCAACAACACCTGAAACAGGTTTATGTATGAATTATTCATAATTCTTCTTCCAAAAGTCACAGTCACTCATGTACAGTGGTTTTACAATCTGTGTATTTACTTGAATATTTGTGTTTTTACGGTCGAGCAGTTACCTTCATAAATAGCGGCGAAGCCTTTTCCCACCCAGTTGCTGCTGCTGCGGAACTCAATCCACATCCTGCTGTCAGTGGAGATCAAGACGTCAGGAACTTTATCTCCACAAAACCTGCCTGTGACAAACACACACATAGAGACAAACTGTAAGAATTATAACTTGTGTTGTCCCATGATTGCTCATGAAATATAACCAATGAAATGTGATGTGAAACACATGCATTAGAGCTATGGACGGGCCCAAAACATAAGGCCCGACCCAACATGAACCTGAATAGTTTCTGTCCATGACCGAACCCGAACCCAACAGCAGTTTTAGGCCTGAGCCAGATTAAAAACCCAGATTTCCGCTGCTTTTATAATCCATGCATGTAAATTGATTAGATATCCAGGAAATGTGTGCAAACCAGACCCTATTCAAGCCCAGGGGAAATTTTGAGAATTTACAGCCTGGCCTGGACCATACCCGACGGGTTGGCCTGATTGGGCCCGATATAGCCTGGGTATACCAATGCTGTCTTGCGCATGATTTAATTTTGCCCTGCTTGGCAGCCTGAATTCCATGGATCAGAAATTCGCCAATCACAGAACAAGGAGGGACAGTAAGACGATGACGACGGCGAGGCGACACACCGAAGCTTCTTCTTCCTCGTCGAATTTCTGTCGCTCTACATAGGTCATCTGGTATAATGGACATGAATGGCTATGAGCTACGTACAGATGCATTTGATGGACATTTGTAGCACCCAATAAATGGCTCTGGGCAATTATAAGCCACGCCTCAAATCCGAGAAAATGACTGGGTGGTTCCCAGACCAAGTCTTCTTGAGATTTGGTCGCATAAGCCAGGCTAGACCCAATGGGGTTCAGGCAGAGAATCAAAGCTCTAGCATGCATACACATTGCCGCTCTAATCTTACCGAGCAGTGGAGCTTTCCTCCAGTATCCATCCCGAACCTCAATGTAGTCGTACCAACACAAACTGCTTTTATACAGATCCATTGTGGTAAAGTTGAGAACGATCTGGAGGAGGAGAAGTAAATATTTAACATATATGATACAGATGTTTACACAATCAGTTGTTTGAATGAGAAAGTTGGTTTGTTTTCCTTAAACAACAGTAGAAAGCCCATGTTACACAAAATGCCTCGTTATTTATGTTCTCTAACCTTCGTTCTGCAACCTTCACTCACACGGACAAATCATGTATGTCATTTCTCAGACCCACACACTGTCTTTGGTCAAAGTGATTGAACGTTTTTGCACGCTCTTGGTGTGAGTTACAGAATCCCCTTTAACTGGAGTGTTTATTAGCATGGACGATGACAACAACAAAAGCTTATTAAGGACTATTTGACCACTGAATGCACTTTTACTGAACACTGCTAATTCAGTGTTTCATGGTGTTTGCTGTTTGTTTCTTTTATGCGATTGTTTGTTTGAACTTTTTGGCTATGTTGAATCTGTTGTTTGCTCTTTTATGTGAAACTTTTTATGCTGATGTCTTGGCCTTGTTAAAGAAATTCTGACTGTGCGTTCCAACACCCGTACTACCATACTATTTAGTATGCAAGAGGTTAGCGCCAATACATAGTGCGTCAAAGGTAGAATGCCAAGAATACCAGGATACAGTACAGAAGCCAGCATGCTTTTCTGGTTAGTCCGACCCACAATGCTTTGCACAGCATATATGAGCCAAAGGGTCAAAGTTCGAGGCGCAATGTGATGAAGAGGTAGTATGTCCCAATTGTAGGTATACTGCATTATTTTTTTGTCTTTTTACCTTATGATTCTGTCAATTTTATTTTATTTTAATTAGCCATTTCTGTGTGTGTGTGTGTGTGTGTGTGTGTGTGTGTGTGTGTGTGTGTGTGTGTGTGTGTGTGCGTGTGTTTGTGTGAGCGTGCGCGTGCGTGTGTGTGAATACCTTTTCTCCGGGCGTAACAGATATTCTCCAGACGCAGTGTGTGTAGGAAGGGTATCCGTTAGGGTAACCAGGAGACGAGAAGTTGCCCGTTGACTCTTGGAGCGTCTCTCCGCATGCTGCAACACACACACAGATGGAGTTACATTTTTGTGGTGAGTCCTGCTGTTATGCGTAATCCTTTCAGCTGTGTACCAATACTTATGATTGGTACATCACTGAAGGACACATGGCTCACATATCTATTATTATCTTCAGTCTTTCACTGCCAGTTTACCAAAAATAAATATACTACAGAGTGTTTTGTCCAAACAACAGCCTCATTCTATTGTATCTGATCGGTCCAGATGTATTTCTGATTCAGAAAACAGTAGAGGAATTAAAATCTTCCTTCCTTACAAACTTCATGTTGTCTTTGGCTTGTTTAAGTTTTGCATGTTGGAGGCTGCAGCGGTCCTGTGTGTATCAGTGCACAATGTGAGGTCGGACCAAAGTCATTAAGCCTCGTCACCACTTAGCAGAATTAAACAGAGTTGTTTACAGGAAGTTAACAAGACTGACAGCCATTTCATTTATCACAATGAGGACCATCAAAGAAAATGATCACAGCTGGATGGGATTTCATGGAAAATTATGAGACAATATTGCTCTCTTCCTCCTTCATTCTGAGATTAACTCCGTCGCTCCCTCTCAAAAGGAGGTTAGCCAAATGTGCCCCTCCTATCCCATCATGCATGCTGTTTTCCCCCACAATGCCCTGGGGCGCTGTTCATCTGTCAGTGAATATGGTATCACTCAAATATGACCTTATACGGTTGAAGTTGTGTCTACTTCCAGCTGGGACACACTAACACAGTCTTGTTCTGGCTCCAGTATCAAAGTGGATTTAGAAGAATAACATAGATACTGTGATATATGTGGAGGTATTAATATTAACCAACAAAATGAACGCCATACTTGAACATTGTAAGATAAATTTGATTTTAACAGAACAGAATGAGTCAAAATGAATAGACACAGACGCAAAAAACACAAATCTAATAGAACAGAATGGTGACAAATAAGATTTAATCTGTTTGTCTCAGACACAGTTCATCGTGCGTACATGATGACCTAAAGCATGAACCTGTCCTGGGGGTGTGAGTGTGTGTGTCGGCCAAAAAGAGATGGCAGCATTTGTGATTGTAAACTATTGCGACATTACCGCACAGCTCGGCTTGAGAGCATATCCAGATCACGCAACAAACGTGCAACAGGGACCAGAACAGCACGGGTGTGCGTAAAAGGCGATGGGAAGAGCGTGTGCGATGTGAGACCCAAAACAGAGAGGGAAGCGTCACATGAAAAAAACAAATTACTCAACTTCACCTCTGTGCATTGGGGAATGGAGGGGCGCGCACATTTGACGCCAAAGTTACGAGCAGATAAACAGAGGTCATCGTTCGTTTCTTGGCTAGAGCGAAGGAACACACACACACACGCACACACACACACACAAACACACATACACACTGTGGTGTCATAGTAAATATATCAGTACCTGGACATCTATACAGCTTCCTTGCCTGTGCAATGTCTCCTTTACTGAGCCTGGTCCGCTGGCCGATAGCAGGCCGGACCCCGTTTTCATCTCTGGATGGAAGGATGGTGTCGAGGAACATCCCTCTTCAGGAAGGAAAAGAGAGATTTTACACACATCATGCTCTGATTTAAACAATATAACTTCTCTTCTAAGAGCAAATAATGATCGCCACACCAGTGTTGTGTTTTGTGTTTTCTTCTAATGTGCAAATTGGAGCTGAGTGGGGAATAAGAGGGGTTATGAGAGTAGGTAGTGCTCTCCCTGCCAAAGATCTGGCTGATTTCAGATGGTGGAGAAAACATGGGAAGAGATTTTACTACGCTGAAAAGTTTCCATTAGTTTTACTGCGCTGGTACAAAGTTAGTGTCCTGTTGCTGTAAACGTCTTCCCAAGTCCGATCAGAACTCAGATACTTTAAATAAGTGGCTTTTTGTAGCACATCATTTTGTTTATTTGGACTTTTTTCTGTTTTCCCTTTTTTGCGGACTGATGGATAACTTCGGCGCTTCATGTCATCTTCAGTCATCAGTTTAAACGTCCAGCAGTTACAATTGAATTCATTTCAACACTGCTACAACTTAAAACAGAGGTGCCTGACTCAGACATAGGTTTGTACGTAATCTGACATGTTATTTGTCGACCCTCAAGACTTAGCAAGTCACTGACATGTGGGCGGGAGTCCACTAAGTTCACTGTGTGCACACGTGGGGCAGTTTCTTTTAAAAAAATTTAACATGTTGCATCAAGCCTTTACTTGCCCTAGGTAATGAAAGTTGGTCAGGGTATATTTAACTATCAGCTCCACACTAAAGAACATCAACCTCAAGAAACCATCGAGGTCACTGTGTCAGAAAATCACAGAGCAGACTTTAACCTTAAGAAAAATCTGTTTTGGCAGATTTAACACAAGTTAAGAGATGAGATTGTGCCGCTGGTTACCGTGAGAAGGTGTTTCTGGCATAGTGCATGATGCTATCAAAATCATATGGCTCCCCGAGAGAGTTGACCTCCCCTGGCTCCATCTTGAGGAAGTTATACTCCTGGCCTGGGAAGCACACAGACAAATACACACACATTTTCACACATGCAAGGACGGCAGCGTTAGAAGGTCTTTATCAACAAACATAGTGTAACCATAAACGCATAAACTTATATTTAAACAACACTTAACACACAAAGCATAATTTAAAATACTTCCAATAGAGCAGGTGGAGAGCTCTGATGTTTCTAAATAAAAACTTGGGTCAAGTCTGATTCACTGCTGTGTCATTTGATTTAACACTTGTCAGATTGCGTTGCGGTGCAGAGAAGTGTGTCGGAGGAAGAGACATTCTGGGGGTCGAGGTGACTTCACAGTCATTAAAAGCCTCATTCACACTCATACAGGGTCGGATTTAAACACACACACACACACACACACACACACACACACACACACGTTGTCCATGAACGTCCTTGCTTGCCTCCAGCTTGAAACGGCCCTGAATGATTCAAACAGAGACCCATGGTGGATTGTGGGTACTGAGTCTCACCTGGTTGGATGTTATCGCGGATGATGGTCACGTGATCGTCACGGTCAGGCCGCGTGTGCTCGTGCCAGAAGCCAATGACGTGGCCCAGTTCGTGCACCACGATGCCAAACTTGTCACAGTTCTTGCCTATGGAGATAGCCTGGGGCCCGTTGCCACGACGACCCACATAGGAACAACACCTAATAAGGATTAGTAGGAAGTTGATAGCAGGGAGATAGGCGGATGAGCAGTGCTGAATGAACACACACACACACACACACACACACACACACACATGCACACACACACACGCACACACACACACACACACACACACACACACATACACAGTCTTTTCAGGAGTTCCTGCTCTGTAAAACGTCCACCAGAGGGAAAGCATCAGGATTTATTTACATGCAACGCTCCGATAACGCTGCAGTTTCATAACCCAATGTGAATAAGCTGTGTGAATTCACATATCACGGCTCACAAAAAAAGCACACACCCTCATTCTTTTTTTCTGGTTAGCTGAGACGGCCGTGCCAGGCTAACAAATCTGATTAAAGTTATCCAGCGAGCTGATTGCAGGGTAAGGATCAGGAGTCATTGGAGTAGATGGAGTCCTTTCTCCCAGCATTTGCAGCTCTAGTATCAGCACTTCACCCACAACAGGTGCCACAAATGCACTGTTGTTCTATTATCAAACATTACTAATTTTTCTGCATTGCTCTCTCTCTCTCTCTCTCTGTTTGTCTCTGTCACACATCCAAGCAGCAGGGTATTTATACATCAGATTAAAGTGTCTAATCTCTGATGCAGGCAGCCAATCACAGAGCACGAGACAACTGGCATCATCTGTTAACACGCAGAGCTTTCTCTCATTAGAATGGCATTTACATATAAAAATCAAGCATATTTCAAGATGAACCTCATTAGAACCTGTGTCTGTTGTAGCTTTCATTGTGCAATTAAAGAGACAAGCACGCACATCCAAAGGAAGTTTTTAAAGTGTTGGACCAAACAAGAAGAAGATTAAGTAAAACAGCAGAATCTGCACTGTTACTTTGTTCAGACAAAACATTAACGTTCAGTGCAACATTTTGATAAAATATAAATTGGAGAGCAACGAAACAGCATGCAGATGACCGCAGACTATTCTTTCCCTTATTATTGTTGTTCAGTCCACAGAAGTTCTATTAAAGTTTTGCTATTGGTATCGTACTCTTGGCGATACAGTACGATACTAGAGTTTCCATATCAACACCAAAATACCAAAACTGTTATAAGATATCAAGGTTTCCAAAGATATAAAATATGTCTGAATGCTGCTCAATGCAAAAAGACATCTGATTGGTTCTTCTGGACAACCAAAATTAACAGTAATATAAAATAGAACTAGAATTACTGCCTTGCAGTTGTATGCCTCCGCTAACCAGTCAAGTTGCAGTTTACGTCCAGACTGACGTAATACATGTAGTGGAGACTTCGAAAGGAATTTAATGAAAGGTATTAAGTATATTTTTTTACGTGGATGCTTCACCCACATCTCCAACCCGGCAGCACTGAAGATCTTTACAATCTCCACAGTGTCAAGATTAGTGTCACCAATTCACTATCCGACGCTCTGTCTTAGCTTCTGTTCCTGAGTTATAGCGTTGAATGATGGACAGAAACATTATAATTTCACACTGAAGCTGACCTTTGACCTTTTTTTATATTAAATGTCATCACTTCATCCTTCCATCCAATTAGACCTTGGATGAAATGTCCCCATAAGTCGCGCAGGGATTCTCAAGTCATGGACATACTGCATTTTGTGAGGTCACGGTGACCTTTGATCTTAAAATCTAATCAGTTCATGTTCACATTTGTGCTAAAGCAGTGATGACCGTGTGAAGACATTCCTGCGTACCTACGTATGTATGCATGGACATACAGACAGTTAAACCTGAGCTGTTGCCGGCATGGTGGCATGAAAAACACAGCAAATCCTCTATTTGATAAGCTGGAACCAGTGAATATGTGTTTATGTTTGCTAAATGAATCACTTATCACAATTGATGTCAGTTAATTTACAGTTGGTCATTGAATCAATTATCATTTCAATATCCTACACATGTCACTCTTTCAACCATCTTCAAAACAAGAGTTTGCAGAGATAGACCCTGACGTCCTCGTCCAAGTGCCCCCACTGTTCAAACACACTATGACCCCACCGTGCTGCCACTCGCTAGAACAAAGCTCTTCTGCAGCGTATGAACAAAAAAACTGCATAAACATACAAAAACTGAAAGTGAGCAGCGTGATTGGTGGGATGGGGAAACAGCAGCAGGACAGGAAGGAAAATGGAGCCATTGTTGAGTGACCGTATCGTCTCTCGCTGTGACAAGGTCACGACTGAACTCTAGGTACACACTCACACACAAGCATACACACACAAAGAGATTCACCAAACTCACCCGCAGGGTCTGTAGGTGAACACAATGTAGCTTTCCTCATCTGTCTTCTCAATGAATGTAACGCACGTCTGTTTCTCCCAGTGACGCATGGCCTGCTTAAACATGGCCCTCTGACTACCTGAAACGCACATTTCACATCCTTCTTTTACACAATCACACGTCGGTGTGTATTTAACCGTTGAGCCGAACAGGCAGCAGTCCAGTAGAGTTGCTTACCAGTGAAGTTTCCTCCTATGACGTAGGGAATGACTCCTCCAGGCCATATCCTCTCAGCTCGGGACGTGGCCGCTCGAGGAAAACGGCTCTTCACGACGTTCCCAGTCTTCCCACCTTTCCCACCTTTACCAGTCTGGCTCTTGGGATTGGCAGCTCCCTTGCTGGAGTTCTTGGGAAGAGAGTCTAACCAAGAGAGGAGACAGAAACAACAGTCAAATCTAACTTATTTCTATGTGTGTTCAAGCTGAATAAATTACCAGTGTATTATTATCTATATCAGTTCATATGTGCTCTGATATTATTGGTTCAGACTATTTCTTATTAAGCGTGACCTTTCAGAGTTTGCTCAGATCAGAGGGTAATAAAACATATATAGCTCTGGCTGTGCAATATACTGTTTTCATTAAACATTTAATTTGAAGAAGATCTAATGTTTATGGAAGGAGTTAATTTGTGCTAAAAATAAAGGTAACCCAAACATTCTGTAGTTCTGGATCAGTCAGTAGAGTCGGAGTACATTTGAGCATAAAGAAGAAAAGCAGTCTGCAGTCGGCAACACTTGGAGCATTGAAAACAGCTTCATTATGAAATGCATTTCAGCCTGTTGCCTTCATCAGGGTCTAATTGTTCTTCGCAGGTGCCTGACTTTCTCATCAGTCAAACAGTGAAATGGACATTCTCCATTAAACGTGGTTTGCATAATGTAAAGTAGAACTACGCCCATTTTCAAAATATTCATACATGTTACTCCTATGGTCTAAGACAGTCCAAAAATATTAGTGAACATGATCAACTCTCTAGTCTCTAGAGTGCTAAAAATCAAACCTGTGATGTCAACAGGTATAAAATGTTAATTTCACTATGTAAAATGACACTTGCAGACACTTGAAACTGGTCGTCTATCACGGTTTGCATGGTTACAGTAGGCAAGCAGCAACGAAAGTCTTTTTGGTAGTGCATTTACAGCAGGGTTAGAAGTATAATAAAAGCTTCCAATCTCTGCATAAACGTTGTTCATACAATAGGGAAATAAATGCAAATCAGTGGTGTACAGAATTATTAATGTGTTAGTTGAAACGTGAAAAACAGACCAGTACAGTCCTTTATACTGGGTCTTTAGTAACAGAAATGAGTCTCCATTTAAGTTTAGGCTCCTTACCGGAGCCGAACCTGCGTATCCTCTCCAGCAGTAGATATAAAGATCCTCTCTTCTTAGAAATATCATGATCCTCCAGGCCACCTGACACACACAAAAGCCAAGAATCAAAACAGGAACAATGCACAATAAATGCTGATATCCTCAGGTGGCCCCTGTCTTCTTCCTTCCTACTGCTTTACTCTGCAGCCGAGGGTTTCAGAGGAAGCATGAGACAGAGCATTACACGATGATAACTGAGTGAGAGTGAGATGATGAGGCCACTTACCAGACGTGTGCCCCTGCCGGGAGTGTGTGTGCATGTGTGTGTGCTGCGTGATGTCTATCGTCCGGTCAATCTGGAACATGCGCAGGTCCTCCTCGTCTAAAGCGATGTCGCCCCAGAATGCAGCTGGAAGTTAAGAGAAAAACATCTCTTATGATCACAATCAATACCAGCATTACAAACATATGATCCTCCCTGGAAAGGACTTTTCTACCTTTGTCCCTGTCTCAAGTCTGTGTCATCTCAAAGGGTAAACAGAGGAAACAGGAGAGAGAGAGAGGGGGTGACATGCAGCAAAGGGCCACAGGTGGGAATTGAACCCTGGCTGCTGTGTTGAGCCTCTGTATATAGGGCACTCGCTCTATCCACTGAGCCACCAGGCACCCCCAAAGGTATGTTTTTAGCGGATGCAACAGGAACCAAGAATTGTCTGATATTCTAGGTCATTCAAAAGTGTTGCACGCTGGATGTTTGTTTTGGTTAGCGAGTTAAATGCCCATGTAGGTGTGTGATATTTGTCCAGTGACCATCCACAGTAAAGTTCCAAACTTTAGTTTTCTTTTATACTTATTGTTGCATTGTGCTGCAACATAGGAGAGACCTGGCACTGAAAATGTGTTTTGTTTTGTTCTTTGAGTGTGGTTTAATCGTTATTAATAAAAATCCTTAGAAAAAGAGGTTTGACAAAAAGGAAGTGACTCAGGATAAATCTGCGTGGGTAAAGTGAAAAAGCAGCACTTTCCTCCTCCATTACCGCGGCTGGGGTGCGCTTGAGCACGACCAGTGGAGCATGTGTGGCGGCACAGTGCAAAATAGCACTCGCCTCACACTGGGTAGGCCTGTCGCAAAAAGCAATAAATCGAATAACTGCATTATTGCGCGATAATTTCCATTGTTCCATTGTCCCTGGTGTCCCTCTATCAAAGAGACTGGAGGACAAGAGTTTTCACTCTGTTTCCACTGATCCCTCTCTCTTCCTCCCCGTAATAAGGAGTCAACCCTCGTCTCGTGTTGTATCAGTCCCAGTTCTGGGACAATTTATTGCCCAGCCATATTCATTATCGTGACAGGCCTCACACTGAGTACATGCAGGGTTCGATCCCCAGTCTGGGCAGGGCTTTTCTATGTGGAGCTTGCATGTTCTGCCCGTGTTTGCGTGTTTCCTTCGGGTGCTCTGGTTTCCTCCCACCTCAAAAAACTTGTTAGGCACTTGTAAAAATGAGCTTGACTCGGACCCTGGGCGCTGCACTGTGGTTGCCTGCTGCATCCTACTGTACAGGATAGATTAAATACAGATAACACACTTAGTTTTCATGCATGTAAGTGCTGAAAAAATTACAATAAAGACATCTTCTTCTACTTCACGGTGTCCAACAAATCCCGGTATGAGTGTGAGTGTGGACAGGGCGTTCTTGTAAAAAAGTAGAGCTCAACCCTACCATCGTTTGATTCAGAAATGGAGACAACAAAAAAAACTGTACCGTACAAGAGCTTCAAAATAAGTAGAAGGCTTTGCCAATAAGTTCTGTACATTGAGTATTAAAATCATTGGACCAGAGCAAAATTGGATCCGGTTAACGGGGGTCTTTTTCAGAAGGATGCCTTGTTTTCTTTGGATTTATTTGCATTTAAGTTCAGTTCAAGTACAAACAGTTTAGACCAGCAGTGCAGAGCTCTAACAGCCTTCGATCATGTGCACACTGGAGTAGGCTACAGTAACTGTAACACAAGTACAATCGTGATACAATCGTGATACAACTCCCGCATCAGGAAGTAGCTCAGGTGTTTCCTTTACCTGCAGAGGTGAATGAATTAAATCCTCCAGTTACTGATTCTCTGAGTTACAGCAACACTGTCATGCCACAGTACAGAGTCATCGAAGTTTCACTCACTCCAGATACACATGTGATATTACACTCAAATACTCAGACTCAGACTTGTGTTCAGCTGCCCAGAGAGCTTATGACAGCTTTCTTTCCCTCTCCTCCAGCACACACAAACCGTTCCCGCAGGTCTTACATTGGTCTGATATCAGGCCATGTGAAAGCCTTTAGGCACTCTCCCACCACTGTCCCCTCCACCCCAATCGTCCTACCTCTCTTCCTCTTCTTACTCAAAAACCTTCCCCATCGCTCCTGCTTCAATCCTCATCCTCCCTCATCCCCTTTGTGACTCATTACAATCGGTTTCTTTCTTTTTACTCTCCCTCTCCTTCCATATCTACAGTACATCTCCCTGCCTCCAACAATGAACAACTGAACGATAATCATCTCTAAATGATTAGCTGAGCGGAGTTACTGCCCTCCACAGGGACTCAAGACACTAATACATTAACAATGGCATGGGAGAAGCTTGTCACTTAGCTAATCAGGATTGCCACTAAAGGAAATGGGGGGTCAGGGTGCCATTGTGCTCAACTCGGAGCTATTGTTGAATTGAGGAGCAGACCACAATGACCACAGATGGTTTACAAATCATATTACATACAGACTGGGAGTGTGTGCTTTTCAATGGCGCTGTGTGGTATGTTGGTTAGATGGACATGAGGGTAACATCTAATCTAAAGGGTAGAGCTGCTGTTAAGTATTTGCTACTATCTGTATCGTATGTATTTGTCATTATATATCATGTGTCTATTATGTAGACCAGGGCTATTTGATTGGTGGCCCTGGGGACGGATCTGGCCCATGAGGGAATATTTACTGGCCCCCTTGAGCCTATGTGAAAAAGGAATTCATGGCCGTAGTGGTCTATGTTGACTGCTGTCCTCTCTCGCATCTCAGCGCAACTGTCTCAGCGCGACTGTCTCAGCGCGACTGTCTCAGCGCAACTGTCTCAGCGCAACTGTCTCAGCGCAACTGTCTCAGCGCAACTGTCTCAGCGCAACTGTCTCAGCGCGACTGTCTCAGTGTGACTGTCTCAGTGTGACTGTCTCAGTGTGACTGTCTCAGCGCGACTGTCTCAGCGCGACTGTCTCAGCGCAACTGTCTCAGCGCGTCAAATACCGGCGCACTGGCCGACTTGCGCCCTTGCTTCACACACCCCCTGTAGGCACGCAGCCACAACGCTCCGCACGCTCCCGCTACGCTCTTCTTCGTGGGTTTCAGAATCCTTTTGGCAACAGCTCGCCAAGCTTCGCTGTGGTTGTTTCAGTCTGGTTAAATCCATGGTTAAATCACCACCGCAATGTCTCTTTCTACTTTGATAAAACAAAAGGTTGACGCAAAAAAACAGCAATTCAACAGCGAATGGACAGAGAAGTTTTTGCATATTTGTTTTAACTGTCACCGTGAAGCCTGTGTTTACTCTGCAACCATGTCGGTGTGTAAAGAATATAACTTGATAAGGCGTTTTAAGAAAAATCATGCAAACTTCAACACCACTTTACCGCTGAACTGTAAAAAATGCTCTGCATTTACGTTACCTTCATTTTTGTCAGTTAAGTTTCTGATGAATAAACTAATGTTTCATATGTGTTTGTAAGCCTGGTAAAGTAACTACGAACTTGAGTAATTAGATAAATGTAGAAGAGTAGGAAGTAGAATATTTCTACTAATTTGTAGTGGAGTAGAAGTATAAAGTAGTGTGAAAAGAAAATACTCAAGCAAAAGAGCCTCAAACTTGTACTTTAGTCCAATAATTGAGTCAAAACCCCTTTTAACTGGTCTGTTAATTTAACAAGGATTGTTTTTGACATGGTTGTTGCACTTTAAGGTTTTTTTTACGGGTCCTCATTTTGGGTCATTTTTGGCCAATTCCAAATTAATTGAACAGCCCTGCTGTAGACAATAATATGGAAAACTTACTCTAAGTCTACTTGATAAAAGACAAGTAAAAGCATCACATCTTCATATATGAGAAGCGGGAACTTTGGCATTTTTGCTTGAAAAATGACTTCAACAATTAATCGATTATGGCAGTAGTTACTTATTAATTTGTGTCATTCAGTTAATGCCAGCCAACAGAGCATTTCGTCATTAATAATCAATTATACTGAATCTGCAGATGTTTGTCTGAATCCAGAGTGCAAGTACAAACAGGTGCTGGTTCAACAGGTTCACACACCTGACATACTTGGACAAGAGCAAGTTTACCATCACGCAGCTGCACACAGGAGCAGTTGCACAGTAGAAGACAACAACAACCAATCACAACAGTTATTATCCTTTATTGCGTGTTCTTTATGTCTCTACAAGCTGCAACACAAGTTGTAACACCATAATGAAAAGTGCAGATGTGACAAACTTTGTAGAACAATAAAACAACTTTCCCTTGTGTGCTTTATTTAATTATTTGAAAGGCTGCATGGTTGAAAAAGTAAAGCAGTTAAATTCGACATCTATAAAACAAAAATAACACAATTACAACAGCACTTGTGCTAAGATGTGGTCTGAACAGGCGTTGGTGCAAACTGCACTGTGGGCGACACAATTTCTACTGACACACCCGTCTTTTTGCAAACTCTGCCAAAATGGTGTCATAGCGAAAAAAATCTTCAAAATGGATGAAAAAAAATCCACTTCACACCTAAAGAGGCTCAAACTTCACCAGCAAAAGGTCATTTTCTGTGTGAATTCTCATATAAATATAGAGCGTACTGCATTAGAGATGATATTCCCCTGGCTTTTCTTTCTATTTGTGGGACAGTGTGTCCGTGACACTACACTCCTAGTGCTCTCTGCCATTTCAGGACAACAGAAACTACAAAGGCTAAAAGTTTTCCAGAGAAAAGGAGCTGACACAAGCAGAGATACAAAGCGAGAAGAGGGGGGAGAGTACAGTGATAGTAAGTTTGGCCCATTGATTGTTGGGGTCTTGTTAATCCATAGAGATACCATAAATAGCCCAAAGTCAAACCAGTGGGTGAGGAGGGGTGAGGACAGTGATGCAGGGAGATGCAGGAGGGAAAGTATTGATCTAAAAAACCCCAGGACATCCCAGGAGACCTGCATCATGCTGACCAGGTCCTTACTGTTCGCCCTTCAGCAGGGGCACTGCAGCAGACACACACACACACACAGGAATAATGCACCAAACACAAACTGAGAGGCAGACTTCCCTCACATGGATCAAGCACCTCACACCATGGTGGCAGTTTGGAGAGCGAGCAGATCGGTTTGTAACATATTGATCAACTCAGGCGGACAGGACTGGTGCCGGCTCTGCAGCCTGCTAAGAAATGTCAAACGCACAACAAAGGCTGTGTGTGTGTGTGTGTGTGTGTGTGTGTGTGTGTGTGTGTGTGTGTGTGTGTGTGTGTGTGTGTGTGTGTGTGTGTGTTAGTGAGTGTGTGTGTGTGTGTGTGTGTGTGTGTGTGTGTGAGTGTGTGTGTGTGGGTGTCTTTGTGAGAGCTGAAATATGAACATTTTCATCCTCAACGTCCACTGAGACATGATTTGCTCCTGATACAGTTCACGTGCAGGATACGTACATATCATCCTCGTCATACACATTTACATCTAGTTGATTATTTTGTTTTTAACTGATGAATAAATCATTTAAATTTTAGCATTTTTAAGGCTTTTGTCATAGTAACTCTACTTTTCACGTTTAGTTTTTTTTACATTCATTAAGGTGACATTTTTACGACAATTTATTTGTCTTCTGCTTGAATATTTATAGTTTCTATTTTGTGAATCGTTCCAGTACTTTGATGGCATATTTTTTTTTTTTTTTTGCCTACAACATTCAACTACGATCGGATTGCATTCAACACTTCATGGTTTTCTTTCAAGCTATCCTCAAATGTTTGGCACCCAAGTGCTGAAAGATATGTTGTTTCATTCAGATGTGCACTGATTTAATGAATGATGTAATGCAGACACGAGGGAATCCATGAATGATACATGAGTGTTATTGTGTACAGATGTGTACTAAATGTGCCCACATTCATATATATTGATACTTTATTATACTTTTAAGGACTATATTATTTGTTCCTGTATGATATTTTTCTTTTCCTTTGACATTTTTCAGACACTACAGAACAATACAGTAGAGAATTATGCACTGCTGAGTTATGCACTCATTCTGTACCCACTGGGGTGTATCTAATACACAGACATACACACACACACATACACACACACAGACACACCAATATAAGGTCACACTGTAGGTGGGCTACAGCGGACCAGGCTCAGAAAAGGAGACATTGCACAGGCAAGGAAGCTGTATAGATGTCCAGGTACGGATATATTTACTATGACACCACAGTGTGTATGTGTGTGTGTGTGTGTGTGTGTGTGTGTGTGTGTGTGTGTGTGTGTGTGTGTGTGAACATGTGCATGTGATCCTTTCCACTTGTTTGATATTGTTATAGTGTACAGTATATAACTGTGAGTGTGAACGTAACTGTAATATTAAAAAGAGATTATCTCGGCCCTGTTTGAGGATTTCCTTACAAAAGTAACTGTTGTGCAAGCTGCTTGATCCACATCCACCCTTTAAGAGCAGCAACAGGTGCTAAACATTGAGCTCACTGTACGCCAACAGTGTTGAAAACGTGGCAAAGTTACAGAACTGCACAACTGTACAGTACAACATTCAGTCAACGCCTGTAAGATGGAAAGGGGGCTGTTAACAATTTGTCATCCAATCCGTTGAATAGAAGTTGTGGTCAGATTGGACGCGCACAGATTCCCAAAGTGATACATTTTGAAATGAAATCCCAACGTCCATAGAAACGTCCCAACTGTATGGGCGTTATATATAACCATCTCATTTGTGTCAGAATAAGGAAAAATTCACTAACTGTACAGCAACTCCCTCAATCCTTACACATGACCCGGTCGAGTTGAGCTGAAATGATTTGTTTATTAATCCATTTGTTGATTGGAAACTTCATCGGAAACTATTTTTGACAACCAATTAATCAGTAAAGTATAGTTTTTAGGCAAAAAAGACAAATAATTCACTGGATTCAGATTCTAAATTCTTAATATTCACTGGCTTTTTTGCCTTCTCTTATAGTAAAGTGAATATCTTTGGGTTTTGGACCATTTCCCAGATTCATTGAGTGCCTACATCCTACTCTTCCACTGGTCAGAACCGCTTGTCCGAGTCAGAATTTGGCAATATTATAAGTGTTGGAAACATACTGAGCATACAGACAGACAGTTGAGAGAAACTCATAATACAACCTTACAACCAGAAAAGAACGTGCATTGCATTAAATTACATTATCTTTCTTTCTGGCGACACGGCAGTGTGGTGGTTAGCACTGAGAGGGTTCCTGGTTCGAATCCCGGCTGGGGCCCTTCTGTTTGGAGTTTGCATGTTCTTCCCGTGTCTGCGTGGGTTTTCTCCGGGTTCTCCGGTTTCCTCCCACAGTCACAAAACATGCACGTGTTAGGTTAATTGATGACTCTAAATTGCCCGTAGGTGTGAATGGTTGTCTGTCTCTGTATGTCTCTATGTGCCCTTCGATAAACTGGCGTCCTGTCCAGGGTGTACCCCGCCTCACGCCCGATGTCAGCTGGGATAGGCTCAAGCCCCCCCACGACCCCGACAGGGACAAGCGGTTGAAGATGAATGAATGAATAGATTATCTTTCTTTTCTTTTTTTACATCCAATGTCAACACTTTTCAAATTTTCATTTCATACAATATCTGTTCACAGCAACGACAGTATGTTTAAGGTTTGGAAAGACTCATGACAGTAAGATCCGCTACCTCAAAGTAAGATCCGCTACCTCAAACCTCTGCAACGCCATGAGCGGTTTGAAAAGTTTCCATGGGTGTTTTAATTCTCGTCCTTTGGAAACCATTGCTACTTTGAAACTGAGCTAACCACAACCTCCATTTTGGAGAAAACTACGATTTACTGTGATTTATAGTTTTATTTGTGAGTATCTAAAGTGGAAGAACAATGTGCCACTTGGCGCGTGTAAGGTGTTGCAATATGAAGAGATGCTGGAGTCGGTAATGTCATCGGTCAGAAATGTGCTTTTTAGAGAAAAAAACAAAAAAGTAGAGGCTTAGGCCAAGTTCAGAAAGTTCACACCCCCACCCTCCTGCAAGTATCTGTGTTACAGAGAGAGAGAGGTCGGGATAATCTCAACCTCTGTCACATGAAATGAAATAATTATCATGGACACTGCAGGTGTGATCATAAAAGAAAATGCGATTACAAACTTTTCAATTTGACAGTAACGAAGACAAGCTGTGACTTAACAACATTCTCCTTGAACAGATGTTTACTGTGTGCAGAGTCGGGATAAAATATGTGGGATGTCATAGTTCAAAAGAACCCTGACACACAAACACGCTAATCATATGTTTTTGCTTTTACACAGTCCCAGACACTGACAAAGACCCAATTACACACCTCTACACTGACACATCACACACAACTGTGTGTGTGTGTGTGTGTGTGTGTGTGTGTGTGTGTGTGTGTGTGTGTGTGTGTGTGTGTTTGTGTGTGTGTGTGTGTGTGTGTGTGTTTGTTGTCTACAGATTAGGACAGGCAAAGTTTCTTCAAGCATGAACGCAGCTAAAAACAGATGGCAGAGCAGTGAGGCGACAACTAGATATCTGAAACGACCCGGAAATAACGCCCAGACTGATCATAAACAAATCCAATTAACTGGGAAACACTATCAGACTGCCGTCAGCTCCTGAGGATAATTCATCTTCTTCTTTTTTAAACATAAATTATCAAGAATCCAACTGCGTGCTGTTGTACGAAAGGACACAAGAGCAAAAATAAGTCCCAGCAGTGGAAAGCGCGCCAAAATATAATTATGTAGTCAAATTACAATTACTTGAGTAAAAACGTAAAAAAGATTACTTAAAATCTATATAATCATACACGATCGCTGCGTACATGCACTGTCACTGAAGTCAACATGATCCGCAACATCTGCAACTCCAAAAGTGCGCACTCCACCACAAACTGAAGGGGATGGGCAAGGAAATGCTTGGTATGAGACAAAATAACATAATATCATATGACACACACACACACAAACACACACACACACACACACACACACACACACATACAGAATACTGTAACTCTGAGATTCCTCTCCAGCAGGTCATGGGTTTGGCCAGACTTTGTGACGAGATGCGATCATGGCTCAGTTTAACCATCAGGGTGCCCTGGGTGTGCACCCAAGGGCCCGGCAGACAACAGGCTCTTATATGAATGAAGATTAAATTAAAGATATATAACAGAGCTTGTTGTGTTTGGTGAGGGTGGTGGATGGTCCCGCTCTGTATGTCAGGTCACATCAGGTGTGACGGCATAGCTTCACTCATTAGGACTGATTTCTTGGAGGTTTGATGTAACTTTGATTTCAGGGTAATTACCAAGAGTCATGAGTTAAATAGACAGATTACAATGAGTAAATCAGGTTTAGACAAAGAAGAACTCTGACACAGCCAGCTAATGTTCAAGTCTAGAAGTGTTTGGAAAGTTTGTTAACGATAAGTTAAAGTGGAACCTCCGACTAGCAAATTTGAGGGAGATCAACCTAACCCGAAACTTTGACAGGCATTCCAGTGCACTTTGCCTAGTTGGAGGTCCGAAACTTCGGACTTCCCATGGCACTTGAATGCAGCCTGAGCAGTGCAAGTGAAATGGAGCGACAGTTGACGGGCAGGAAGCTCGGCAAATCATTTTATTTGGACCCAGTAAACTTTGGAATTTTAAAGTTGCCATCTTTCCAGATCAAGGGCAACTCTTTCAGTTCACAGTTAGAGTTAAAGGAGAATGAATATCGGCCCGATAAAGCAGGGAAAACATAAAAAGTAATGAGGATCATGATAGCTTACATCTAAATGTATTCTATAGCATAAGATAAGTAAGGGCAGATACTACTACAGGCTACATTCAGGTTTTACACAGCTTTCAAAGACCAATGTATAAAAACCAACAGTTAGACGCTCCTTTAATTAATCAACCCTAGCAATTGCCTGATCTGAATTGCTTTTTGTTAAATTATGGAAATACATAAAGCAAAATCGAAAGGAAAAAGTTAACAGTTAAGCAGCTACTTTTTAAGCATTTCTGTAAACTGTAATAATGTTACTTCATGACCAAAGATTTAACATAATGTAGCTACAGTTGATTGTGGCTATTTAGTAGAAATAATGTGGGGATGTTTGTTTAAAATGGCACTTTAGCATAAAACTGAAAATTGTTTGGTTGTTGTGCATCAACTCTACATGAATCTGCTTAGATTTTCAGTCATGTGGGTCATGGTTTATGTAGAAATGCTAAGTCAAGGGCAACTGAACTCGATTAGGCTCTAAAATTTCTGCCTAAACATGACAGCCAGGTTGAAGAACCCACATGTGACCCCAAAGACTCGACAACGACAATGTCTGTACAAACTGAAGAAGCCTTTTGGATGAGAGGCAAAACATTTCTTAAAACATAGAGCAAGTCCATTTGCCCTTGATTTAGTTCTTATAGATACCCGTACGTGCAGTACTGTCTTTGCACATTTGAACAGCAAACACAGTAAGGCTTTTTTCTAGTTCAAATATCAACCAAGCACACCTAGCTAAGAGTGTGTAGCTGTGCATCATGTGCGGATGCAACTTCGACCACAGCTGGGTTCCTACAATGCCAGGGACAGGTGAAAATAAGACGAGTTTGACAGTAAAGAGAAGGTGGTGTTTCCTCAGCCAATAATGGGTGTAAACGAATGATTTTGCTGCTATAAATACCATCAGGACAGGCTAGGTGATATAAAAGCAGCCAGACATTTAATAATTAAGCAATGCATGGCAGGTGGGCGGAGTGACGGCGGTGCTGACTCATGGCTTCTGCAGCTCCGGAACAATGACGCTCCAAAACAAACAGGCTCTCAGTGCGGCTGCACAGTTTGTGCTGAGGCGGGAATCCTGAAGGAGACTTTCGGAAGCTCAGTGGCAGCAGCACTCTGCTCGGGAAAATCCTGTTTAATATAATATGAGTGAGACCGTCCTCTCGCTCAAACACACACACACACAACGCAGCCACAGTGTCAAACACTCACACACATTGCTCTAGTTTCCTTCCTACTGAGGAATGGGGGAAGGGGTAAACAGTAGCTGCAGCTCACTGTCACGACATGGTGGGCTTCACTCTGTGACTGAAAAACTCAAATGCACACATACAGTATACATGGGCATGAGCACACACACATTCAGCTGTTTAAGATACACCTGATGCACTGACTGAATACTTGTGTTGGTTAAACTTGTGATAAAACGACTGTATGCACATTAGCAGTCACTAAAACGACTTGTTTCTAAAACGCTTTCCTTCAATTGCTTTTTTCATCTGGAGCCTGCAGAGAGAAAATTTTGTGGATGGACACCAGATCTCACACACAACAGCCAAAAATCCCTATATAGAATAGATATAGTCACCTAATATGAAGCAAACAGACACATATTCACTTTTGGCTGCTTGAAATGAGGCAAAGATGTGTCCATGCGAGTTGAGTTCATAATTCGCATTTAATCCGGAAGCTGCGTAACTTCACTTCATGAATGTACAGAGACGAGGGAAAAAAGCAGAAGGCCAGGAGAAAAGTCCAGGGCAGAACTGGGGTTCCTGGTACATTTTGAGATCAGTGAGAGTCTGAGCTGTCCCAGAAACATCTACATGGACTTTTGGAGGTTTTTATGGATCTAGGTTGCGAGTAGCAGAGTTAGGAACCAGGATCTGAGTCCTCTCGGGTCCTCGTGTCATACAAAGTGGATCTAAGTGTAATTGCTATCAGCTCGGATCACATGATGCACCATAAATCATTATACGGGAAAATTGTGTTTTTTGAGTCGAGGCAGAGATTGTGAAATGTAAACGTGCAGTTAAAATGAACTGTGTCTCTCTATTTGGGTGTGATCTCTTTTTTGGAGATTAATATATGCAGTTTATATCAAACGCATCAGTTTCAGGTATGTTTTCTACAGGTCTGTTCTGTAGAGTGAAGATAATGACTGCATAAATTATGGATGTAGTCTCTGTGATGTCACCCACAAGTCTCTGAAGAGAGGTTGTGAAGTTCAATGTGTGTGGCTCCGGCCGTTGCCAAAGCGACCAGTCCTTAATTATGCAGGACTTTAAGCCTTATTATAATTTAAATGGATGAGTTATATAAAAAATTCCCACCATACAGTTCTCATGAACTGGGAAATTAGCTCTTGATAGATATCCGTTATAAAAACGCTTTTTGTTCGTTTATTTCTGTGGTAAAGTTGGACATTTTAACATGGGGCTCTATGGGGATTGACTTGTTTTTGGAATCAGCCAGAGGTTATTATTATGACCCAACATGACAGTGACTTTGAAACATAAACATGAGAACGGAGCACCCCAAACCCTACAAAAGGTTAAAGCCACTCAATTGGAAGCACAGTGACTAGATTGAAAATGTGTGGATACAAATCTCTCTTACGAAACTCTGAGAAAAGGGAAACAACTACATTGCCCACGTGTGACTTTCTTCCCCACACCTGTAAAAAAACAAAACAACAACAGTGGAATCATGTATAACATAAGCACCGTATCTAAACCCGCTCCACTAAAGCTCAGCAGCCAGCCTTTCTCTGAACAACAGAACAAGCTACGTGAGGCAGCAGGGTGGAGATCGTCCCTGAGAGCGGAAGATCTTGCTTCAAGCTCCACGTGGAAACTGTGATGTAACTATTAATGTTACTTAAGCGCTCATAAACTCGACACTCAATCACTGTCAACTCTTATACCTGACTTAAATACCCGTGGGAAGACGAGAAAAGAATAATTCCTCACTCCAAGATTGGGTCAAACAGGGGAGGTAACGTTGCACTTTACTAAGTAACCCCACTATTCCTTTTGTCCTACTATTGCTTTGATTCGTTTCCACCATGGTTGCAGCTTCAACTCTTATTGTAATTCCTGTACTGTAACATCTGATTTCAGAGATGTCATGAAAGAAAACTGTACTCTACTGTTGCATTCTGCTGCGATACACAACTATTGTATTTCAAGAACAGGCAGTTGGTCTCTTGGGTCACTCCTGAAGAAATGACCCGCAGCTTCACTCGGACATCGTGGTTTGTTTAGCTTTCACTCCGTTTGTGCGAGCATTTTATGAGAACAGTGATTTGGAAGGAAGCATGAATGACTCTTGAGTGAGCGTAAGAGCTCGTGCACGTCCGTACTAGTGTGTGTGTGCGTGCACGTGTGTGTGTCATCTCCAGCTGAGTAGCAGGATGCAGACAACCAGGAAGAGATAAGCGCGGGTGAATGGAGGGAGCTCTGCGTGTGTGTGTATCGAATGTGTGCGTCTGTGTGCATGTGTGTGTGTTCAAGTGGGGAAATCACTTCACAAAGGCCTGGAAGTGTGCGTTCTCCTGTCTACCAACGCAGGACTCGAAGGAGATAAGCAGACAGCCAAATATTCCCCTTGTGTTTTCCCAGCAAAAACAGGAGGCGGAATACCAACCACTCAGACCGATGCCACAGGGTCACTCCTGGAATGAGCCGCGCTTCCACTTCTTACAAGCTGCACACACGCAAAAAGTCACAGCCACCAAGTCTGTACACAGTGACAACAAAATAGGTCCACAACAAGAGTGCAACTAACAGCTTTTTTCATTATGGATTAATCTTCCAAGTCCTAGCAGCAAGCACGCGTCTGACTATAGCGTTGCATTGATGCTTTCTGCCCACACTGAATCTGTTAAGAGCCCATCTGCATTTGTGTGTTTTGTCAGTATAAAACGCAAAGATATTTATTCCACAATGCTATAAAACAGTGGTTAGGCCTAAAAAACACACTGTAGTGAGAGTCATTACCTCTATATGTGGCCTGTTTAGTTACAATAGCAGATGTATTTGGGTTTCGTAGTGAAATGAGGACGTCTCGTTTAGATTACTCATCATTTCAACTTCATAATCAGCTTTACTTCACTTACTATCACAGCACTTTCAACACGTGCGACAGGAATAAAATGGGAACAGGGCGTCTGACAAAATAGCGTGTTAATGTAATCAAAGTGATTTTAGGACACAGAGTTAAGGGTTTTCCGGAAATAAACAGCCAGGCAAAGTCAATCCATCCGTCAGCTCAGTCCACTTTGCCGGCTGCTGACACGTATGAACAAGTGCACTGCTTGACTTCTTCAAAAGCGTTTTCGAAAAATTTCAAACCCAATCTTACAATTGTGTTTGTCACGCTGTCGCATGGGCAAACAATGGAGAAAATGCATATGTCCATCTTTCTCCCGCGACCATATAACAAGCACTACCGCAAATCCAGCCGTTTGCATGCGGATCCTACGTGAAGCCATTGAAGAATGCTCTCATCCCTTGTACAGGATGAAGAGATGCTGTACAAAAACGCGATTATAGTTCGCCTCAAAATTTTTATTTGAATTAATTTCTTATTATTTCTTCCCCAAGCTCATAAAATAATTTGTTGCACGTAAATTGACAGGGTCGGTTGGAAACTGGAACCAAACAGCACTGTCGCCTCACAGTGAGAGTTCTGGGTTCGAACCCGCTGACTGGCCTTTCACGAGCTTGCACCTTCTCATTTGTGTAAACGTGGGGTTTCTCCAGGTTCTCAGGCTTCCTCCTACAGTCCAAAGACATGCTTTAGCTTAACTGCTTTAGCTTAATTAGGTTAATTGTTGAGTCTCAAGTGCAAGTAGGTGTAAATGGGAGTGTGAATGGTTGTCTGTCTCTATGTGTCAGTCCTGTGATTGTCCTGTCAGGGGTGTGTACCCAGACTCCCGCCCACTCTCAGCTGGGATCAGTTCCCCATGTGAACTTGAAAAGAATAAGCGGTTACAGATGATGGATGGATGATGTAAAACAGAGAAATAAGCAAATCCTCCTATGTGAGACGCCAGAATCAGTGGCCGTTTTGCATTTTTGCTCGATAAACTTGAATAATTTGCCGGCATAAAGATCCATTGCTTACGAAAACTGTTGTTGACTGCTTTGCAAGTTTCCGAAGTCAAGAATTCATTGTGAAACTCAACAGACGCCCTAGAGGTGTCTGAACAACTACCATTGAAATTAAGAAAACTCAGTGAAAAGGGACCCTGTGATTGGGTCTTAAGCTCCTAACATCTATTTCATGGACCTTGAGGTGAGATGTTTTTGTCAACCCATCAATTTTCTGTTAGTGGACCAATCAAGTGATCTACTCACCATTTCAGCAGAACAGATTATGTGCAATAAAATTGCCTCATTTGAAACTTGTCATGATATGAGAGTGACGATGAAATGAATGTTGGGTAAATCCTAAAAGCCCACTTGACAAAATGAAAATCGGAGATGGGGCGAGCGCATAAAAAGTTCAAGTAAGGATGCAAACGGATGTAGTGCATGTGCAAGCTGTTAGGTAGCGACATAAAAGGCCCTTACTGTCCCTGGATTGTTTATAGAAACAAGGACTGCACTTCAGAAGTCTGGCATGAATAAAGCGAGGCTGGCATTTGATTCGCATTTAATCTGAACACAACATGCATACCATGTTAATGTGATTTTCAAAGATAGGGGCCTTTGCCACACGTTGCCCCACTCCCTTCTCTTTCCCTGCGTTATTGGTTGCCCTCTACTGTCAATTATCTAATGAAGGCAAAACAGTGCCTTGAAAATGGATTAAAAATGAAAAGATTCTGTAAAACGTGCTCATATGATTTTACTAAAGAGGATAAATAGAAACATGAGTCAATTATGGAGCGATTTAGTGTAAACGGGACAGCTGTGTGTGTGCATGTGCTGTGAGAAATCTAAGCATGTAAGTATGAATGCATTCTTTATGTACACTGATATTTCTAGCAAATAAAAACATTGCCTGTGTTTTCTCTCTCAGTTATTTTAACCTACAAGAGTCGCTCAGTTACTCAAACATATGTAGACTGACTGTCTCCCTGTAACCTGCCAGGCTTCAATCCAAACACACACACACACACACACTACATACACACATACACACATACATACTCACACGGTCAGGTCTCAGCGTAACTAAAAACCACAAAGTCATGGGATTGCAGTATCAACATAAAATCACCCACACAGAGATCAGTGTAACATGCACATGAAAAGCCGAAAACACACACTGAAACGCACACACTGGCCAGTGTACAGGGTTGTCAGGTTTGTGTATTTGGTATGTGAGGAATGTGTGTTGGTCAGCGTGTGCAGGCTCAGTGTTCTGGGTGGAGTTCTTATCAGTCCAACGTGTCGTCACAGACAACATTAAGGCTGAGAAAGTGCCATTAAAACACATATTTGTGCGCAACACATCTGCACATACACACGCAGTCAGACGGGTGTAACCAAAACAAGACTCTAGATGAAGAAGATGCAACACCGCAACATCCCTCCACCTGCCCTGTAGGAATGAAGGATGCTGGTACTGTAGGATGGTTAACATGCAGAAATAATCCTTACTGGTCAGTTAGCTTTGTTACATGGTCTGGACAAAGAGAGGTGATCGTAAAGATGGTATACTCGAGAAGATTGACACGTGTGTGCAGAGAAACACACTAGTACATACGTTTAAGGTAAAAACAGACTTAGGGCTGTCTTGACACTCGCCCACTGAGGTTCTCTTAGTCTTGTTTACTTACTCTTTGATCGAATATCTCCTAGATCTGGGAATAAAAACACTTAATTGTAATTTTAAACCATAGTTTTATGACCGCTTATGTGTATTATAGCATAGTTTATTAGATGAAAGAGGATGTACATAGATATGCAAAACAAATGTGTTCTACGATATTGGAGGAAAAAAGGTGCCATGCTAGTGTCATTACTGAAACCCGGGTATCATATTAAGTACAAATTTTCAAATCATGAAGACAACAATAAGTAGATGGACTGGACACCAACAAATACTGAACGTACTGGACACACACAATAGAGAGAATGAAAGACAAAAAGCTCAGTTTAAAACAGGGATTGCGTAAAATCTTAAGTAAATCTCCGGCTTTGCGTCAAAGACATGAGTTCATTTGGGTGGAGCACAGACACACACACACACACACACACAAACAAGCACACACAAACAAGCACACACACACGCACTAACATGCTCACACTCACACACCTATAACAGACCTATATTGAGGCAAAAACTTGCATTTTTAATGTATAAACCCAACTTTAAATCAGAAACAACTATTTGTTATCAAAAATGAATGTATGATTAATTTCTCTAAATGCTCCTTATTTCATTATATACATACTGTCTGTCTGACCAAACACTGGTCCACTGTTGTTCCACAGCAGCTCCCACACTATCATTAAAGGTCCAACAAAAATATATCACAGTATATATGTGTGTGTGTGTGTGTGGTGTGTGTGTGTGTGTGTGTGTGTGTGTGTGTGTGTGTGTGTGTGTGTGTGTGTGTGTGTGTGTGTGTGTGTGTGTGTGGGTGTGGGTGTGGGTGTGTGTGTGTGTGTGTGTGTGTGTGTGTGTGTGTGTGTGTGTGTGTGTGTGTGTGTGTGTGTGTGCGTGTGTGTGTGTGTTTGTAAGAGAGCGCGCATCAGCGCCTGTTTAAGTACAGTTGAGTCCAGCTGTTTCTCATCTTCCTTGATGGTTGATTTAACATCTGGACGCACACGCAAACACACACACACACACACACACACACACACACACACACACACACTTGCATGTCTAAATACACCGACATTTCGTCCTCGATCAGGACCCAAATGCTGCCCACAGGTGATGCACGCGCTGAGTGTGCGCGCGTGCATTTCGGGAGGACACGGGCTTAACGGGACCGTCACCGCTATGAATCGTGATGAAAAGGGGACATCTGGACCAGTGTGCACACCCGCTGTCATCTCTCATACACACACATACACGTGCCACCTCAGAGCCAGTGCGCTCTAGGGGCTGGATCACCGCGACCAGACGCGTAAAAACACCCTACTTATTTCCAATGTTATTTTATGATTAAAAACTTAAGCTGAGTAGATAAAGGACTCACCAGCCTTGCATGGGTCTTTGTAGTCAATGGTCTCCGCTCTCTCCTCTTCATAATAATCATAGTCTGGCTCCTCGTAGTCGAAACAGTTACAAATAGTCACTTTGCCCCAGAAAGTCAAGCCGGCAAGCACTAGCGTGATCCAGCGCATCTTAGCTGCCAGTGCCGAGGGCACACGGTCCATCTGAAGACTGAAATAAGCGAATAAAGGCCTCTCTGCTCGTCCCCTCTGCTGTTGGGAGATGGTCAATCCACTCTCAAAGAAAGCATAGGCGGCAGGAATTTAACGGGTCATCGTGAAGCTCGCTCTCCTCTCGGACAGTGTGGTTGTGGATACTGTAGGCTGCTGTAAGTTACTCTCCCCGGCTCTCCTCCATGGTAAAAGTACACTGAGGTATCTGCCTGTCGGTCCCGGTGTCTGTCAGTCAGGAAAGTGTCCGCTGAAGAGCTCCGCTATCCCCCGCTGTGGCTTCGGAGGTGAGGCTGCTGTGGGGGAAAAAACGAAAGAAAGACGCGGTGAGTGGATCAGGACTGGATGATCTCTGAGCGCAAAGACGCACGGCGGTGTGTCTGCTGCTCACAAGAAACATCCGCCTCGCATATTTCTACTGACTGTCTCACACTCTCTCGTAGTGCACCCCCCCCCCCCCCTCTCTCTCTCTCTCCGTGTGGTGCTGTCTCTCTCCACCCGAGTTAGCGCAACGCCTCCACACACACACACATACACACACACACACACACACACACACACACACACACACACACATACACACACACACACACACACACACACACACACACAGAGAGCCAAGTACCTGCACTGTTCGACCTAAGTGGTGCAGAACCAAACTTTCTTTGTACTCTTTTGTCTCTATTCACGGAGCATTTGCTGCCATTTTCATGTGCAAATTCTCTCTCTTTCTCTCTCTCTCACTCTTTCTCTCTCTCTCTCTCTCTCTCTCTCTCTCACACACACACACACACACACACACACACATACACGTACACACAAACACACACACACACTAAACAATAAAGCACATACATTTGGATAATCCACTGTAATAAATAAACTTCAGGGGCTCCTTTCTCATCTCAGCGCAGAGGCAGCGGAGGAAGCGCGCACTGATCTTCACAGGTTATTGGAGCTTTACTCAAAGGGATCCGTACAATACAATGAACTTACAGTAAAAACCGGTAGCGGTAAAAGTAACAGGGCGGCTACAAATTGCCCAGTGGATTTTAGTATCTATCTCCCCTTACACCCGGTGCATAATGGGTGTTATCTGGTTATTTAGGGGCAGGTGCCAAGTAGGTGACAGCCAAACCATAAATGCCCAGAGGTAGGCTTTACACACTAGGTCGCCTTTATGATCATGACAAGTCTGTCCTATCATCTCTGTATTTTGTTCAAGGGAGAGTGAAACGTGTAAATCTCAGCTTGCATTCATTGCCAATAAAAAAGAAGCTTAGGCTCTGTGCGTAAAAAGAGCCCGCCGCAGCACGTGTATCACACACGCAAGTTAATGTAAAGAAATAGAGGGTGGTCATTGTAGAATTGAACACGTTTCCTGTCCAAATGAATGAAGAACACAGCAAAGCAGATAGACAGACAGATATACAGACGAAAATACACAAAGACAGATATATAGATAGACAGCTAGATAGACAGACAGACAGACAGATAGGTAGATAGATAGATAGATAGACAGATAGATAGATAGATAGATAGACAGACAGACAGATAGGTAGATAGATAGATAGATAGATAGATAGATAGATAGATCGATAGATAGATAGATAGATAGATAGATAGATAGATAGATAGATAGATAGATAGATAGATAGATAGATAGATAGATAGATAGATAGATAGATAGATAGATAGGCAGTCATTTACAGCTACATCAGTCATTCAGATGCCTTCTCTAATCTGTCATAAACACTAACCTTGGCAGCAGGTCGGTCAATAACAGACGAACAGAGTTCACGTGGGTTCACGATCCTCCCGTGCATCACTGGTACCTACAACTACACTGAATGAACCTCTACTCTGTGTATGTGTGTGAGACACCTAAGACGCTTTAGATTTAAATTGAGAAAAATAACATTTTCCACCAGTTCAATTTGTGAGTCTTTTTGCCTAAATTTTGCTGCAACCGTCAACAACCAACCCATAATCTCCAAAGTGCAACCTCCACGCACGGCAGATACAAGCAGTAAAAATAAAACAGCAGCAGTTGTTGACGGACAGTGAAGCCTGTGAACACCTTGCCAAGGTAAATCCTCCTGAGACGAGTTCACCCTGCGACTGCACAGCTTACCTGCTGCGTTTACCTGCCCGGTGTGCGTCGGTTTTCTGCGGCGTCACAAAGCGACCCATCATGCTTCTAATGCAGGAGTCAAGTCTCAGGAGTCTCAGGGGGCCTCCGGTATCCCTCGGTACCGGCAGTTCCGAACGTGCGCGTCTCCCCCCATTTATTACCGGGAGATTACCGGAGCGCTGTCTCTGCTGCTCCCGACTAATCCTGCCCCGGGGAGAGGTAGCGTCGCGCTGACGTCACTCTATCAATCCAGCCGCAAGCTGTCCACTACACACGCCCCGAGGCATGGACACAAATCCCCTGGAGGCTGCGCGCACAGACACACACACACACACACACACACACACACACACACACACACACACACACACACACACGCACACACAGAGTTTAGTTACTGTAGGCCAAAATAGGTGACGACCTGACCCTTCATATTTTAAGAGGAAGAAGCTGGTGATTGACCTTCAAAAAAGGAGGAAACTATCAATAGGCAAGGCAAGGCAAGTTTATTTGTATAGCACAATTCAACAACAAGGTAATTCAAAGTGCTTTACATAAAACATTTAAAGCATTGGGAAAAACAAACGCATAAAACATTTTTATGCGTTTTGAAACACATTAAAGGTCATTTGAAACATAAAAGATGGTTACGGTTACAGAAGTTACAGTGCAGTTCACTGAAAACAGAAAAGTCTTCAGTCTTGATTTAAAAGAATTAAGCGTTGCTGCAGATCTGCAGTTTTCTGAAAGTTTGTTCCAGATTTGTGGAGCATACAAACTGAGCGCTGCCTCTCCATGTTTAGTTTTAACTCTGGGGACACGGAGCAGACCTGTCCCGCATGGTTCGTAGCTCATACTCATCAAAAGCCAGGACGTTAAAATGATTTCCCTATACAAGTGTCTGAGAGTTTACAGTGATGTGAAATTGAAATGTCAGAAAATGTAAATGCAGTGTTTTTAACAAGACTAAGATTCTATAATCATACTTGAAATAGCCTAAATGCTAACACCAGCGTGCTAGCATGCTCACAGGGTCATCCCTATGTTCCCCGCTCGCCTCGGCCTTCGCTGAATCAGCGTTTTGTTAGGGTTAGGACTTATGGTTTGGGTCAGGGTTAGGGGGTAGTGTTAGGGTCCACATAAGCCTATTTACCGTGGTATTCAGCACTGAGTAAAAAAGCAGGGAACATTTCAACAATGACATTGCAGCAGATGTGAACCCAGCCGGTTATCACCAAATGGTATGAATCTGAAGTTCAGACCAAGTTCAAATTAGAAGGTTTTGTCTTTTTAGTTGTGTTGAGGGACCTGTTACAAATGTAAAGAGGCTGTACAGAAAGATTAGTCTTTTGTGGTCACAACATTGAAACATGTCTAACTTGCCAGTTTTCTGAGGTATGGGTTGTGTTCTTGTCATAACATTTAATGTTTAATATCACATTTATTGTCTATTTAATTGGTCCTGTTTTAAGCTGTAGCGCTTATAGTCATCTTTTATTTATAGTTTTAACTGATCAACTGTATTATATTCAGTTTTATAAGTGCAGCATGTCTTGTGTTTCCAAACTAGTTCATTGTCTGGAGATAAATAAAGTTATCCAAAACTAAATCACCCAAAACTTGGGGTCTTATGTGTAAAACTTCAATAAAATAAAATAAAGTGTGTGTGTGTGTGTGTGTGTGTGTGTGTGTGTGTGTGTGTGTTTGTGGTCTGGATTTCCCTACTGAGTAATTGCTAATTAACACTGGGGAAGGCATTGAGTGGCGTTTGGGCCTCTCCAACCACTTACTGCACCTCTGTGTGGTCGCCATCCAGCCAGTCTATTCAGCAAAATGCTTTCTTTCTTAAATAGGATCCAGCTATTGAGATTAATGCTGTGTGCAGGTATTTGTGTCCCTATTTAAAGCATTTATTGATCAGTGCATCGCTGAAACTCTCTCAAAGTACCTCGCCAGCATTCTGACCCAGCACACTGACCACCACCCCTCTCTGACACACACACACACACACACACACACACACACACACAGAAGAAACCCTCAATCTGAGCAGCAGCCCCTCGAGACTCTCCCCAAGTGCTGTGGTCTGCAGGTATTGGAGAACTATTATTAGCTCTGTTTTCCTCAAACACGCTCTCCCATCGATTGTATTTGCGGTAGCACACCTCCACAAGGTTTGCACTGTACTTGTTTAACTTTTAAGGTATATTATCTGCCCAAATTCTGTCTTTTGAATATCAAACATTCTAATAAAGTGTATAGTTTTGCCAAATACTGAGATAAAGTAGCTGTGGTTATCCGAACTTCAGTCAGTTGTTACAATCTTTCACTGCAGAGAAACTGTATCAAAACATCTCTAGAAACTTCTCGAACCATACTGCAACCCTGTTTCCAAGAGATTTGGGATGCTGTGTCAATGTAAATAGAAACAGAATGTGGTGATTTGCAAATTGAAACCCCTCACGTGACCGTTGTTAGAGTGGCAGTCGTTGGTGGGAAGTTGGTTTCGACTTTGTTAGTGCTCTATTGAGTCTTAACGACAGTCGTTGGAGTCACAGGAGGCCATTTGTGAACAGTCGTTCTTTGAGGTCTAACCTCTAAGAACCTCATTAAGACTCAATAGAGCACTAACAAAGTCAAAACCAACTTCCCACCAACGACTGTCACTCTAACGACGGTTCCAGTGACATCATCGGCCTTGTGAGAGGTTAAATACCTGGATCTCACACCAGTTAGTTGGACCAGTCCCAGCCTGGTCAGATGCGTACATGAACTGAAGAAGCCTCTTGGATGAGAGGTGAAACGCCATCCTAGACAAATAACCAAGTCCAGTTGCTTTTGACTGAAATTGCTTTGGGGATAACGATGATCTGGACAAATGAGAACATTCACAGGCTTATTGTTTTTGAAAATGACGTGTCCATTTTGAATTTGATGGCAGCAACACGTCACAAAACAGTTGTGAGAGTGACAACACAAGACTGGAAAAATTGTGAAATGGGAAAAGAAAACAGCTGATGCAACATCTCACAATTGATTAAGTCAACAGGCACCAGGTTAGTAATGTGAGTGGGTATAAAAAGAGCACCTCACAGAGGCTGAGTCAACATTGCAAAGAATTTGGGGATTTCATCGTCTACACTTCATAATATTCTGAATCTGAAGAAATCTCTGTTCACAAGGGACAAAGTCAAAAACCAGTATTGGATGTCTGTGATAGTCAGGCCCTCAGACGGCACTGCATTAAAAACCCGTTTCTGAAGTGAACGTCACTGCATGAGCTCAGGAACACGTCTGAAACCCATAGTCTGTCCATAGTCTGAAAACAGTCCATTGCTCCTTCCACAAACGCAAGTTGAAACTCTACCATGCAAAGAGGAAAAGGTAAATTAACCAGATCCAGAAATGCTGCTGCCTTCTCTAGGCCTGAGCTCGTTTATGATGGCCTGAGGCCAAGTGGAAAACTGCCCTGTGGTCTGACAAGTCAAATTCTTATTATTTCTTTTAAGATTGTGTTTTTGGCAATTTTTCAAGCAATTTTTTATTTAGGACGGACAGGAAATGGGTTGAGAGAGAGAGACATGCATCAAAAGGCCACAGGTCTGAGTCGAACCCGCAGCCGCTGCCTCGAGGATCTTCAGCCTCTTTACATGTGGCGACTGCTCTAACCACTCAGCTACCGGCCGCCTCTAACGAGTCAAAATTTTAAATTTTTTGGAAATCATGGACGTTGTGCCCTCCAGGCTAAAGAGGAGCAGGTCCATCTAGCTTGTTATCAGAACACAGTTCAAAATCCAGCATCCGTGATGGTATGGGGGACATTGGTGCACATGTCATGGGTAACCTGCACATTGTGAAGACACCATTAATGCTGAACGATATAGGTTTTGGAGCAAAAATAACATCTTTTTCTGGGAAGGCCTTTCTTATTTCAGCAAGACAATGCCAAACCACATTCTGCACGTATTACAACAGCATGGCTCCGTACTAATGAGTCCAGGTGCTAAACTGGCCGGCCTGTAGTCCTGACATGTCACCCACTGAAAATGTTTGGTGCATCATGAAACTTAAAATACGACAAAGGAGACCCCGAACTGTTGAGCAGCTGAAGTCCTACATCAAGCCAGAATGGGAAAACAATACACATTAAAAATGACAGCCATTGGTCTCCTCAGGTCCCAAAAGCCGAACAGGGTAAAACATGACCCTGTCCCAACTGTATATACATTTTAATAACAATTCAAGTTTTCTGTTTCAACATTTGAAATGTTGTCTTTGTGCTATTTTCAATTACACATGGGGCGTCAATGATTTGCAAATCATTGTATTCTGTTTTTATTTACATTTTACACAGCATCAAAACTGTTTTGGAAATGGGGTTGTATGTTCTCAACAACCGTCACTGTCTCAATATTTCTCTAAACACAAAAGGGACGCTGGCAGAGCTTTGGAGCGTCAATGTTGAAAACACGACTTTGCCAAGATATGACTAAATACAAGAGCTGTGGACTTGAGACTTAAAAGTGCGCTGAAATAACTACCTGTAATGTGAAAGGGGTCACTAGTGACAAACCCCCATAGATAAATCACCCAACACAGCAGCTCCCCTCAGCTCTACAAAGTGTTTTAACGACTTTCAGCTTGTTGTGTTGCTCTCTGGCCTGCAACTTTAGTTTTTAGTTTCACTCTCACCACTCTTACCAACCTTATTTCCAATACCCCACTGGTCACCACCTACCCAGCACCAAGGAAGAGTGAGCGACCAGCTGGTGAACATTTAGCAGCTGATTTCTCACAGGAATTGATGCAGACCAAAAACGGAGCCATGACAGTGACTATCAGACTCACATTCAGCCGGACACACAAATTCAAATGAATGCTAATTTTGCTCCTTGTCTGTAGGAATTTTAAGGCTGCTAACACGTACGTTTGACCACACCCAGCACCAACAATGGGTGTAGTGAAACAGACCTGAGAGGGCAGTGTAACAGCTTTTCAGCTCGGTTTACAGTAACTTTACTTGAACGTGAGCGCTCAGATATTATAGTTTCAGGTTGTGGCTTAGTGAAATCTCTTACATAGCCACAGACTATGAATATGTATTTTATAATGCATATTGTTCATTAGTCTAATAAAACCTTGTCTTTTGTTGGTGCTTTGCTTCCCCATTACTGTCCTCTGTGTTGTTTTTAATGTGGTGTAATGAAGCCGAAGACAATTCTACATACAAAGTTTTCTGTGAGCTGCCTCAAACATTAGATAGTTGATAAAAGGTGGAGTCAGAAGAGGTAAGGAAATAAGAAAATATTATCTTTTCTCTCAGGCCTGCTGACTCTGATAAGTGTCTTAAGTGTTTTATGAAATCCCCCGAGGGAGCACAGAGGTGGCCAGAGACATCCATCACCTTTTGGCTTAAACACCACAGGAAGACAGTGTGCTGACACCACAGCAGAGTACAGAAGAGAATGATAATGCTTAGATATTGTGTTTCCAAAAGTGTCTAAGCAGTTTAAGCAATCTGAAATTTAATTGGTGGCAAATCAAGAAAAAAAAAACAGAAGAAGGAATTCACTTTGATACAACATAAGGAGGGAGTTCAAAGGGGAATAAATAGCAGTTTTTAAAGAAAGTTATGGATTCACACCTCCACAAAACACATGAAGATTCAGTGTGAGGCTTTTATTTTTAATATAAATGATGGCTGTTACTGTTAGTGGAGAGGGCACACACATACAAACACACTGGACTCTCGTACGAGTAATGTGAAGTAGTCGCTCTTTATTTCAACAGAAAGAGCGGAGGGAAGACGAGGTACAAAGGATATCCTCTGTTTAAATGCCAAGCTGTGCATGCCATTCTCTCTCTCCTGTTCTTATTTCCTCTTTTCTGCACCTCTCAGGGCTCAGATTCGCCACCTTCGTCTCTCCTCCACTGTGTGTTTCGTGCATGTGGGCGTGACTGCGTGGGTGTGCACGTGCCAGCTTGTGGCTCACATTCATGATCCTGGTCGTGCGTTTGGAAAGATAACACAGACCGCTTTTGTCTTCGCGCCACCAGTATTAACTAAGTAAAAAAATGTCTGCAGGAGGAAAAGAGGGAAAACAGAGAAATTAATGCTGGAAAAGGAGACGGAGAAGATGGAATGAACATTTTCCCAGTTCCAGTTATACAGTAGAATATCCTGTTGATAGACGCCTATTTTAAAATGATATAAGGCAAACCTTTGACTTTTCACCCACTTATGTTCATTCACATATTCCCCTTAAATTTCACCTTACCTTCAAAGTTGGATAAAACGTATTTTGGAACAGCAACATTTTGGGAAATGCACCAGATGCTGTCATTCCAAGAAATAGATGATTGATACCATCCTCATGTTTTTTGTGCGTTAAGTACAGAGCTGGTGCGGGGAGGAGATTAGCCTAGCTTAGCATAAATACAAGGGGAAACTAAGCCTACCAATACCTTTAAATCTTACTAATGGACATGATATACCTTGTTTGTTTAATATGTACACAAACAACAATATAAAAACGACAATTATAGGGGCAGGTTGCCAGATATGTTTGGTGTTAGTACAGGTATATAGCGCTGTGGGCATGATGGTACCACACCTGGCAACCTCACTGTGACTTCACCACTCCAGGCAAGTGCACCGTAACCAAGTCCAGCTCTTGTACCCAGTGGCCAATTAAGGTGGTCAGGGGCCCCTAGGCTACTGTCTGTTTGGGCACCCCACATTATTAATCATGCTTTATCTGAAAAAAACCTGCTCCAACAGAAGAAGAGCCTGCAACCTTGAAAAATCCTGTCAATATATGAATTTTCTTTAGTAGATATTGGTCTTGTTGTTCTTCCAGGCATTGTGCTCTCTTTTTTCGTGCACCACTATCACATTTCCTTTCTGACTTTTGCCTCTATACTGTCAAGTAAAAGTGAGTGACGTCTTTCCAATCAGTGATTTAATTTTTTTTACGTTTCTAAGGGCCCCAATAGGAGGCAAGGATTTATTTCCCATTGTGGTCAGCACTGTCGCCTCTCAGCGAGAAGGTTCCAGGTTCGCATCCTGGCCTGGGCCTTTCTGTGTGGAGTTTGCATGTTCTCCCCATGTCTGCGTGGGTTTTCTCTGGGTTCTCCGGTTTCCTCCCACAATCCAAAGACATGCATGTGTTCGGTTTATTGATGACTCTAAAAATTGCCCGTAGGTCTGAATGGTTGTCTGTCTCTGTTCGTCTCTATGTGCCCTGCGATATACTGGCGTCCTGTCCAGGGTGTACCCCGCCTCACGCCCGATGTCAGCTGTGATTGGCTCCAGCCCCCCCGCGACCCCGACCCCGGGATAAGCGGTTGAAGATGAATGAATGAATGTAGTAAAGAAAAAAAAATTTAAATAGTCCAATGCATGGCCCCTGCACACCTTGGGCCCCTAGGCTGCAGTCTAGGCCAGCCTGTGTATTAATCCGCCTCTGCTTGTACCACAGGAAATAGTTACAGCATGTAACTCCTGCAAGTACTTTTTTACATCTCTGTTCATTAGTGAGCTTTAGAGTTATTGGTGTTTTCTCATTCTAGACTGAGTCAGGCAACCTGTTTCTCCCTGCTTTAAGTCTTTATGTGAAGCTACAGTAACAACTCTCAGGGAAATGTTGAACTATTCTTCACAAACATATTCTGTATCTAATTCTTTAAGTGTTTTATTAAAGCTAAGCAATAGTACATGACATGTACACTGTGTGAAAAACTTCAATCCTGGATGACTTCCTTTTCTGCAAGGTTAAATCAAATGAAAAGTGAATTTAAAGACATTTCCCTGTTTTCAGATTTCATTCTTTTAGCTAAATCTTCATTAAAGCTTTAAATAAAAGTGGGCTTTAGTGTATTTGATCAGCACGTGAACATGCAGAATGATTTCGTACAAATACAAATAGAAATGTACGTCGCAGTGACCCGGTAAACGCTTTCAGGAACAAGTATTGTGTGATGACATTTCACTTGGACTCAGGTGAACTAATCATCCCGGTTGCAGTTTTCTAGTAAGACTAAAAAAACAAACATTTGAAGTCAAAATACTAAAAGTATTTGTCGATCTGGACATTTTGTTCAATGCGGCAAAAGGAGGATGGCGGCTGGATAAAAGACCAACGATGCTGAGTTAGATTTTGGTGAATTGAACAGTGACAGAGAGAAAGAAGTGTACTGAACGAGCAATAATGGACTAAATCCTCCTGTTCACACCATCTCACTGCTCTGAAAGCCCAAGATGCTGTATGTGTGTGTGTGTGTTTGTGTGTGTGTGTGTGTGTGTGTGTAAATGTAAACAGTAGGCCCTTGCTGACACAGCACTTCTTCAGGAACTTGGGATTGTGTGTGCGAGTGTGTGTGTGTGTGTGTGTGTGTGTCTGTGTGTTTGTGTGTTTGTGTGTTGTGTGTGTGTGTGTGTGTGTGTGTGTGTGTGTGTGTGTGTGTGTGTGTGTGTGTGTGTGTGTGTGTGTGTGTGTGTGTGTGTGTGTGTGTGTGTGCCCTGGCCTCTGCTCCCTGTAGATATGCTTCCTTTCAGAAAGACTGTAGAAATAAGAAGCAAAGACCTTAGAATCTGTGTGTGTGAGTATGTGCGTGTGTGTGCGTGTGTGTGTGTGTGTGTGTGTGTGTGTGTGTGTGTGTGTGTGTGTGTGTGTGTGTGAGACAGAGAGAGAGAGAGAGAGAGAGAGAGAGAGAGAGAGAGAGAGCGATTGAATTTCAAATAGAAAGCAACTTCACTACTAAGCTACTAAAATTGATGTCTTTCTCCAGCTCATATAAAAATTGTAGTGGACTGAATCAGCTTCAAAGCTTTTTTTATTATTTAAATATGAAGCACTCACTCGGTCATGTTTGGCAGATTTTTCAAAGGGGGGACCGGGGTGGTGGGGAAATCAGTTTAGACCCTTAAAGTGCTCTCAAGTGGCCTCACGATGTACAACAAAGTAGGTAATTTCCTGAGTGATGTGATCCACGCATTGTTTATCCAATTCAAACCCCGGTAGCTGTGTAACAGTATGTCATAGACCTTAAATCAGTGCAGTGATAAACTGTCACATTAACATCTAAGTCTCCTATTCATTCGGAAAATAAAAATAATATAATTCATTGTGATTCATAGTGTTACATAATCACCAGTTAACAACACTTTTAAGTGTTTGTTTGCTAAAATAAGAAAATAAAACTGAGTCAATCTAGTTCTTCTGTTGTTTAAGTAATCAGGGAGTAGTGATAGACTGATACATTGGCCAGCCGATATTATCGACCGATATTTGCGTTTTTTAGGTGTATCAGTATCGACCATTGCACAGCTGTGGCGTTCCCCGTATACAGGCGTCCACAGGCAGCTCCGTGTTGCTGGAGACGGCTTTTTTAAGTTAAATAAATATTCTTTTTTTTAAATTGAGACTCGTAACATTTGTTATCATCATTGTTTAATTTTTATGATGTAAATTGAGGGAACAAAAGTAGTTTCGGCTCCTACTATAGGCTCAAGAAAATCGGCAGTCCGTATCGGTCATCGGCTAAAGCTGATGAAAAAAAAACAGTACCGGCATCAGCACTAAAAAAATACATATCGGTTGATCCCTATCAAGGAGTTTAGAGTCAGTCAGTTATCCATTCCTTTGTTCTGAGGCATCATTTTTAGCCACCACTCTGCACATTTGACATAAAATAAGGAGTACAGTGAGAGCTACTACTCTTCTAACATCTACAGCAAGTGTGTCAAACTCATTTTAGTTCATGGGCCACATAAAGCCCAATTTGAAGTGGGACGAGCCAGTTAAACCACACCAGCAAGATCTAAAATCCTATCCGCCACAGAGTTACTCGTCAGGCTGATGTTGCCAAAAGCCTGTCGCCTGTCGAGGCAAACGCTCTCTGCAGCCTACGGCATGTCTTCAAGGACTCGCCCTCAGAGTATGGCTTTGATGCTGATGCTATTTTGTTAGGGATAAGGTTGCTAGCTTTCACAGCTGCATCGCTAATCTCTACGCGATGAAAAAATGCAGACTGCTGTTTCCTCAAACCCGATAACAATTTATTTATCTTCTCTGTTCTCAGTTATCCCTGCAGTTATTGTATTTTTTTACGTTAGTGGAGCTGAATATTCCTTGAGCACTGAAAGGTGCTGTGAAAACATCGAGGACAGTGGCCTCCCCCTTTATCCCTGTGCAGAAATAGGAACTGGGCAATTTTTCTCCTTTTTGAAAAACACATTTCCCACCAGCAGCTCCTGCATGAACAGTAGCCTGCGCTTGACAGTGTCACATTTTCACGTAGCCTGTACGTAATACATGTGGGATCTATAATAGTGTAACCAGCTTAGGGCCTTCTACTTCCATTAGGACAGTGTATTTATATGAATAGCAGTGCATTTAATTGAAGAATTGGAATGAATTAGTTATCTGCAATCTTCACACTTTGCAAAGCCCTTAAGTGGACCAGATTGGACCCTTTGGCGGGCCGGTTCTGGCTGGAGGGCTGTATATTTGACAGTGACTGTGTTTTGGGCTCTGAGCGCTGCAGGAACATGAGTGACCTGCACTCAATACTGTCAAAAGCAAGTATATAATGACACAAAAAGAAGTCTGCATTGTGTAACTATCGTCAACAAGAAGAAATAAATTGTTCCCGGTTTTAAATCAAACCCAGTTCAGGCAAAACAGTGATGTGGAAGCAAAAGAAAAAGAAAAATGTCAAAATGTATACATGTTTTTCCTTCTTCCCCTGATCTAAGACAGTCCAAACTAATACTAAACTCTCTCCCAAATCCAAAAATTACAGTGCTTAGACTCAAATTTGAGACGTCTACAAGTATAAAGTAGAACTGCTCCATAGACAATGCATTGGGAAAGATGTTAGATTACATGGGTAAATTTTCTGTTTCACAACTGAAAACACTTCATGAGAATAAAGCTCTTTCGTTTATTTAAAACAAACTTAATCAGTCTCCTATTCATCGTCTACGGAGCAGACAAACTTTATACTAGATGACTTACTTCTTTGGTTTCTGGCTTTGAGAGAGATCTTCTGTTTTGTGTTCTCCCCGGCTCTTAATTTTCTTAACGTTCTCACGATCTGTGATTCTGCGTTGTACGGCTTTTCTTACATATCAGATGAAAAAGATTTTATCTGCTTTCTGAACAAATACGTATGATTCTGCAGTTTGATGAGGCTGTTGAAAAGATGGGCCTGCAGCCACTTTTCCTGGGAGTCAGTGGGCTCTGAAGGGAAAACCACTATTTCATGAAGATCACTGATTGAGTCCATAATCACCACAACCAACGACCACTTCCTATCGTGCAGCCCAAACCCACATACAAGTGATAATCATTGACGGGCGCTGGATACTCACAGAGGAGCTATTGAGACGGAGTTGGCTCTTTGAACCTCTCAATGACTGTCAGGTCATCAGCACACTACTGTCATCTGCAGGATTAAAGGAGTACTGACAAAGGAAGATGGACTGCTGTCACACTGGACACCTGTGACAACAAGCCAGAGTGTAAAATGACAAATGACAGCTTCCATCCATCATCTTATCGCATGTCCCTAACAGGGTCACGGGGGGCTGGAGCTAATCCCAGCTGACACTCGGCGTGAGGCGGGGTAAAGGACGCCAGTCTAAGGCACATAGAGACATTCACACTCATATTCACAGCCGACTGTGGGAAGAAGCCGGAGAACCCGGAGAAAACCCATGCAGACACGGGGAGAACATGCAAACTCCACACAGAAGGGCCCCAGCCCGGATTCGAACTCTTGCTCTGAGGCAACAGTGCTAACCACCACACCACCGTGCGTGTGCAAACTAAACGTGTAAACAATTTTCATCTTGTCTCATAAAAGTCAGTAAAGTTATTTTAAAAGGACAACAAGAGTTTTAAACCCAAATACAGTGCATACTTGGAGGTTGCTTTGTTAAGATTAAGCCTGTGAATGTTCTCATTTGTCCAGGTCATCGTTATCCCCAAAGAAATTTAAGTCAAAAGCAACTGGACTTAGGAAGACGTTTCACCTCTCATCCGGACCAGTCCCAGCCTGGTCAGATGCGTACATGAACTGATGAAGCCTCTTGGATGAGAGGTGAAACGTCTTCCTAGACAAATAACCAAGTCCAGTTGCTTTTGACTTAAGTTTCTTTGTTAATATTAAAGAAAACTGACTTGACTAGGGCGGCAACTAAAATGAATCTGTAGATTTTGTTAATTATTTGATCACAAATTAAACAGTGAAAAATTCCTGTGACAATTTATTCCAACACGTTTCGTTCACTAAATAAAGTTACATGATGCCAACTTGTTTTGTGTCATCCATTGTTATTATGGACTGTCTGATAAGATTCTCTCTCTCACTCTCCTCTGTGTCCCGCTCTGTCCTGAAGCCGGAGCAGCTTGATCAATGGTATTGATGAGGAGATGCTAATAGCAAATGCTAATAGGGCCGGTATGACTAATAGACCAAGGGGGCCATTGATCTGCAGAGTTCGCATCTCATGCTGAAACAGCTGATTCAACTGCATAGTTGGACTAAAAGTGCCACCCTTGCTCTGTGTGTGTGTGTGTGTGTGTGTGTGTGTGTGTGTGTGTGTGTGTGTGTGTGTGTGTGTGTGTGTGTGTGTGTGTGTGTGTGTGTGTGTGTGTGTGTGTGTGTGTGTGAGTGTCTGTGTGTGTGTGTGTGTGTGTGTACCCTTGGATAACAATGTATTCCTGCTGTAGGCTAAAGGAATATATATATATAATATAATATATATATATTTATATATATAAACAGCATATCAAACTTTCAGATATAAACGCACAGTCACTCTCAGTCATTTGTCCATGGTCCAACTTTGTCCTGGCCTAACATTAACCCACAACCAAGCCTAATCTAGTTTTGTATTATTCTTAACACTAAAACAGGACTTTAGCCTTATGCCCTATGTTCCCTGGTCCTATGTTCCCTGGCCCTATGTTCCCTGGCCCTATGTTCCCTGGCCCTATGTTCCCTGGTCCTATGTTCCCTGGTCCTATGTTCCCTGGCCCTATGTTCCTTGGTCTTATGTTCCCTGGCCCTTTGTTCCCTGGTCTTATGTTCCCTGGTCCTATGTTCCCTGGTCCTATGTTCCCTGGCCCTATGTTCCCTGGTCCTATGTTCCCTGGTCCTATGTTCCCTGGCCCTATGTTCCCTGGCCCTATGTTCCCTGGTCCTATGTTCTCTGTTCCTATGTTCCCTGGTCCCATGTTCCCTGTTCCTTTGTTCCCTGGTCCTAAGTTCCCTGTTCCTATGTTCCCTGTTCCTATGTTCCCTGGTCCTTTGTTCCCTGGCCCTATGTTCCCTGGCCCTATGTTTCCTGGTCCTATGTTCCCTGGTCCTATGTTCCCTGGCCCTATGTTCCCTGGTCCTATGTTCCCTGGTCCTATGTTCCCTGGCCCTATGTTCCCTGGCCCTATGTTCCCTGGTCCTATGTCCCCTGGTCTTATGTTCCCTGGCCCTATGTTCCCTGGTCCTATGTTCCCTGGCCCTATGTTCCCTGACCCTATGTTCCCTTGTCCTATGATCCCTGGCCCTATGTTTCCTGGTCCTATGTTCCCTGGCCCTATGTTCCCTGGTCCTATGTTCCCTGGCCCTATGTTCCCTGGTCCTATGTGCCCTAGTCCTATGTTCCCTGGCCCTATGTTCCCTGGTCCTATGTTCCCTTGTCCTAATTTCCCTGGCCCTATGTTCCCTGGCCCTATGTTCCCTGGTCCTATGTGCCCTAGTCCTATGTTCCCTGGCCCTATGTTCCCTGGTCCTATGTTCCCTTGTCCTAATTTCCCTAGTCCTATGTTCCCTGGCCCTATGTTCCCTGGTCCTATGTTCCCTTGTCCTATGTTCCCTGGTCCTATGTTCCCAGGCCCTATGTTCCCTGGTCTGAGGGGACATACAAAGCGGGGAACATAGGTGGGCTCCCCAAATGATGGTTAAAACTCTTGGTGAGGACCAAACTAGAGCAGAAAAGAAAGATAATATTGGACTCACATTCATCAGGAGGATAAAAAACACAAAGTCAGGCGGGCGATAATGCTCTTCTTCATGTGTCGGGTGTGTAAGTAGATGACTGTTTACCCCTGCATTAGCCATAATAACAATTGTATCAAACCGCTGTGGTAGTTGTGTACCGGTTTGTAAGTTTTAGCAGTTAGCCCCCTAGCGTCCAGAAACAGAACACGGACGTTAAACTCCCTAGCAACCAACCTCCTAGCAACCATGAAAGCAAACCATGTAACAGACGTTTATCGTTTAATAATTAAAAATAACCACGAGACAAAACGATAATAAAAATAATGCCTTCATTACCCCACACAGATACACAAAAAAATCAATACCTTATAAAAAAATGCATTAATAAATCCTTTTTTTTAAACAGGAAGTGATACAAAGTCACAACTGAAACATTTTTCTGAAGGATTTTTTACATTAATTTTCCTGTTTTTATTTCATTATGTACTATAGTCATATGTCTATAGTACTTATAGTACAGACAAATAAAAAGTGTCATTAGCCTACTTAATTATACATATACTAAACTTTGCTGAATTTGCAGCTACTAATCCCACCCCTGTGCTGCTTTACTTAAGACGGTACACTATTATTATTATTATTATTATTATTATTATTATTATTATTAGTGTAAGTACCACGCTGTTTGTGGATACTGTATGTATACTGCTTCCCAGTAAGTTTGAGTTTAATTCATCTTGTATTATACACTGTAGTTTCTATTTTATTTATTTTCTTTTTATCTTATATACTTTTTTAATTATTTATTTATAAACACATTTATATTTATTTTAATGGTATATTGTATAATTATTATTTTTCTCTATTTATCTGTATTTATTTCTGTCACTGTGCTGCTGCAAACAGAATTTCCCATGTGAAGATCAATAAAGCCTTATCTTATCTTATCTTATCTTATCTTAATTACTTTTGTAGGAGAATAAATTCTAAATATAGAAACAAACAATGATACAATAATTATCCCTCCGCCTATTCATTTTGTTTTCCATTACGCCTTCTTTCTACATTTAATTAAGACGTTTAATTAACAAGAATTTGATTTACTACCACACACAAGATACTTTGAATCCCTTGTGGTTGACTGAATGTTATTTCACTGCCAAGACTACAACAAATCTAAACTCAATTCAATTATGTACATTTCCCTGCAATCAACACGTTTTCTCCAATTCAGATGCATTTATGTCGAATATAATGTCGCTTTGTAAATACTAGTGAACAAAAAGACAGGTGTTTTTCAGATCCGAGGGACTAAAAGACTCTAACCAAAACCCAATACAGCCTTATTTTTACTAGCGTGCATCCCTCAGCTGCATAAAGAAGTGTAAAACACAAATTAACACATGTAGGACACACCCAGTCTCTGTCAGGGGGGGGGGATACTTTTACTCAAATGAGATAAAAACAAAAAAAACAACACTTCAGTTTGACAACATAAAGAGGGGAGTTTTATTGATCAGTTCATTCTTTACATTTGTAACTGTTCCTATATGTATACATTCAATAAATTCTTTCTGTGGCCTGAAACCAGGTGAACTGCATCCATACAGTCAGCTAAACTTTGTGTGTCCGCTCAGAAGATTGGTGTTAACGTATCGTTGGAAAAAAACAACTTGTACACGCACCGCAGCTCCTTTTGTACCACAGTATCAGTGCACATACTAAGGAATGGCTTTGGGTAGACTGAGGTGGACAGATTTATAGGTGTTATGGCCTTGTTTGCTTTGATTTTCTTTAGTTACAAAAAACACACATTTCTTGCTAATTCATGAGTTCATAAATACAGTATATATATATTATAACCATCCATCTTGTGCTAAGATCAAAGCTGTGCTGCAGTCAGTTTAAAAAAAAATCAACATCAATAACATACAGGGAAATGGACTTGCCTGTAAAGATTGTTTACAATATAATGTTTTACAGTGATTTTACAGTGGTTTTATTGTCCCAGATCTATTGTGTGTGTGTGTGTGTGTGTGTGTGTGTGTGTGTGTGTGTGTGTGTGTGTGTGTGTGCAAGTTAACAGTTAAAGTGAATTGTAAGGGTGTGTTTTTTTGTTTGTGTTATATTTGTACATGATTAATTTGTTTTGGACAGAGCCATGTGTGGTAATGATGTAAACAGCTCATTTACATTCATAATTACTCAGTCACTCATTGATTATATTAGATGGGTGCCATAGTTACCAAGTCACATGTACGATAAAGAACACAATACCACAGAAATCAACACCGATCTCACTGCCAACAAAACTACCTGCAAATCACTCCCGTGTCCGTCCGTACGTTTCTGTGTCTGCGGGATATTCTACAGGAGCATGAGGCAAAACCGTTACGTTAATAAACAAGTAAAATAATGACCGAAAGAGAACGAAACAAATGAAGAGACAATATATTCTTTCTTTTTTTTTAGAGTGGACAGGGCACACAGAATGTTGAATATATAACATCGATGTGCGGACGGTCCGATCACCAGCCAGACGTTAGAAGTTCAGTGTTTCTGACATCATCTTCCACCAGTCCATCAGCTCCTCCCGCTCCTCCTCCTTCCTCTCCATCAGAGACTCCAGCTCAAAGTCCACCTGAGACGGACAGAGAGCGACACAGAGACACATGAGACGTGAAGAAGTTGAAGAAGCAGTGGAGTTTTTCTTATTTTACAGCTCCCATCTTGTCCCACCACACTCTGTTTTTTTTCATTTTTTATTTTTCAAACTTAATTCATTGACAGTCTTAAAGGATAAGGCTATTATTCTATATTTTTCTTATTATGAATATTTCCTTCAATACATTATTAATTATTATGGCCCCCATGGAGCCTGCCGGAGAACCTTAGAGCCGCAGAGAATGATGATGCTTTTAAAAAGAGGCAAGCTGCCCTTTTGGAAGCATGAAGTGAGCCAACAGTGAATTTGGGGCAGATTTTGGTTGTTAGCTTTGTCTGTGGGTCTTACCCTGGTTGCAGGGCTGAAGGGTACAGCCACCTTCTTGATGACAGTCAGGTATCCTGGTGCAGTGGCTGCCACTTTGTAGTTTCCTGGAGCCAAAAGGCGCCAGTAGTCTCCATCTTTGGCTAAAACAAAGAGTGTTTTGAGTTACTATCATTGTGATATGAAGACAGGTGCAAAAAAAAAAAAAAGATCCAGTATCACGTTTTGTCCACTAGATGGCATTATAACCATCTAATGTCTCACATCACATCTCATGCTGTCACTGGATGCTGATACCTGTGGTGATGTCATGGTCAATGCCCTCCACAGAGATGGTTGCATTGGAAATGGGGCTGCCCTGGAGGTCACGGACGAAGCCCTTTACACCACGATGGACCTAAAACACACACACACACAGACACACACACACACACACGCACACACAAAGAGGTATAATCAAGGCCTGATTAAAGGACAGAGGTTAGACGTAATTGGCATTAAATGACACAGACGGAGCGGAGAACATTTAGGTGACTGTAAAATTATGGACCATGGGAATAAAATGCACAAAATGTCCTCACCAAAAAAGACAGCAGCAACACTGACAACATACGATGTCATGTTTGCAAAGGTGGAGGTGATTTAATGCTGACGCCAACCTTCTCACCCCCATCATCAAAACCAAATACCCTGGGGGACAGAGCCTTTGCCATCGTCGCCCCTCGTCCCTCCCGTCATTCAAGAGTCAGCTTCAATCCCATCTCTTCAGGATCACCTACACCATCTTAAATCTGCCACCGTCCACCCTCTGTTTTTCTATTAATGTGATTTTCTTTTGTTCTAGTGTTGTTTAACATGCTTTATGTTTGATTTTCTATTTTGTTTGGGTGTATTTTCTGTAAAGCTTTCAGTACTGAGGAAAGCGCTTTATAAAAGTGATCTATTATCATTATTATTAATAATATTTATGTTCTCATACCACAACAAGACCTCTGAGCTTAAAGTCGATCTTGACTTTCAGGATTTATTTTGACATTCACTCACGTCTCTACCATCTAGCTATGAGGACTTCTTGACCATGCATCATTATACAAGTTTTAATTTACCCCATTAACATATTATTCACTAGCGATAGAGCATCTTGATTTGGTTTTTGAGTCTCTACCTTTTAAAAATAGTGACCTCATAGAGATTCATTAATACTATTTAAAGGAAACTAGACATATTTCAGACATATTCACAGTCCAGGTGGTGCTGCCTACCTGCTCGATGTAGTTGACCAGTGAGTTGCGGTTCTGCTCCCAGTAGGACTTGAGTTTGTCCTCATTGGGGAACTTGTCACAGCTGAGCTCCAGAGTGATCTCAAAACAGTTGCTGCTGAGGTAGTTAAAATCCTGCATTCCTATAATAGGTCAGTAAAAACACAAACGGAGAAAAAAGAGGGCAACATTAATGAGAGAACGTGGCAGGAGGTAGAGATGTTGCCCTTAGAGAACTTACATATTTAGACATTTTTGATGGAAACAGAAGCCAAATGATTCTGATTTTGGTGATTTTCAGAAAACAATTGAGCTACATTTTGTTGAAAAGTACTTAAGACACGTTACATTTCAATGTTTTTACTGATTTTAAATAGAAGCAACAAGATTTTTCAGTACAGAAATGCGTGCGATATGTTTGGAAGTGTTGCCATTGCTTCACTTGTACACCAGATGGCAGTGACAGCTTTATTTTGCATCTCCTTCAGTGCATGTCTCCTTTAATGACATATGGCATCCTTATGAAAAACCATGTTCATGTGAGAAAAAGGATTGTCACTTTATAAACATATATTTAGTGGACATTTGAGAGAACAGGAAATATAGGAAAGAGAAAGGGAAGGGGGTGACATGCTACAATGGCCCACAGATTAATGCTCCCAGTGTATAAACAGAATACATATATATATATATATATATATACACATATATATACAGGTATATATCAATATATTTCTATCAGCCCCCCTCAACCAATTCCAGCCATGTTGTCAACGATAAGTCCAGGCGTCTCTTTACCTGCAAAACACCGAACCTAATATATCGGGCACTCGTTGTCTCTTACCTCCTGGCACGCTGTACCAGGCCCCTCCGTTAGTGATGCCATCTTTGAAGCTGGAGTCATCATCGTTCTTACGGCAGGGGGGTCTGTTAGGATCAGACATGACCGGGTTGTACATGGAATAAGCCCTCGCCAGAGACTTGAACGTCACATCATCTGGACTTGAACTGTACTCATGGGTGGAGCCTGAGAGAAGGAACGAGAGGAAAGGGAACAAACAAGTGCATAGTGTTTAGACAGCGGCTGTGATCGAGCAGTATTTTAACACCTGCATCTGCAAAACATTAAATGTGTTCCTGCGCAAACACGTTTTGTTGAATTTGAGTAATAATGCACAGGAGGTCATAGAAGGAAACTTTTACCATCTGATTTAAATCCCAGTTACAACATTCTGGAGAAAAAACTATAAAATGTTTGCTGTTTCATTTATAGGTAAAGTATTTGTCTCATTAAATCAGTGGAAACATTCTCATTCAGCGCAAGGGAAACTTGTATATACAATTTAACAACCACAGTGTGTTTAAGATTGTGTGTCCGCTTCTGTGTGTATGTACCAGTGCGGGTCTCATCATATGGATAGTTGGCGACCACGTCTCCTCCATGCAGGTTAGCTGAAAGCACGAAGGGAATATCCATGATCCAGTGGATCACTGCCTTGGTCTCTGGAGCCAACTGCAAAGGCACAATTACTTATACTTACATATACATTTCCAAAGAAGTCAAAGAGACATTTCTGTAACTTAAAGATCATCGCTTCCAAACTAAACACACCAGATGTCTCATAAGCATTAATCAGGTGATATTCTATAGGTTTCTTAATAAACTTGTTAACAAACGGTTCATCATTCATTTTGGGGTCATGTTTCTGGACACCATGCAAATGTAACTCCAGTATTCACGGCCCTTTTAACCCTATTTTGGTCTCCCATTACTCCTGAGGGAAACATCTGACTCTTTAGCAACTAAATACTCTTTGATGCAGAGCAGGTAGTGAACAGTGGGTTTTTAGAGCTTATCACTGAAAACAGCTGCCTGCTGTGACTGAAAATGACATTATCAGAGCAGTAAAAAAGGTACGGACAGCTACTCAATGTGCTGAAACTCAATAAAAAGCTCTGTAAAGATAGGAGCTGCAGATTCAGCTGACCATTTTAGCAGATTCATCAATACGAGGTCCCCCTTTACACTGTCAACATTGTCATCATAAAAAAGATCAATTTAAGCCGCTTTAAGTAAATCCCACGTTCACCATTCTGCTGCTGTAAATACTCACTAGAAAACTGAATGTTTTTTTTTTATCCCCACCGAAAAATAGTACCTAAAGACATGTTCAACTTACTCCTGTTTAAGTACTGTTTGCTAAAAACTACAGTTGCCAAATGTTGAAATTACACCTTAAACATTCACACAGGAAGGGCAGACAAGCTGAGTGAGGCGTTGTTGTTTTGGTCTTTTTATGGGATTTGTTGACAATAAGAACAAACACCAGCCTTGTCCTTTAATCACTTATACTGCGATTAAAGGACACAGGAGGTAGAGCGGGTCGTCCTTTAATCATGAGATGGGGGTTCGATCCTCTGCTCCTCCTGTCAGGAACAGGCCGGCGCGGTGAAAGAAAGCGTTCCATCCATACTGTCTGAGTCTACTGACTGCATACCTTGGTGTTTTCATCCACAGCCTTCTTCATGTTCTGCAGCAGGTGGTTGTTGGCTCCACCTTCCCGCTCGTTGATGTAGATGATGCGGTCCAGATCGGGGAAGTTACGGTTCAGATCCACCCCCTGCGCGTTACTGCGGCCGACAAACCAGTCCTTGATCTCTCCGGGCTGAGCAGGAAACAGGAGATGATGTTCAGGCGTACACAGAGGTGAAGGGAAGCCAGCAGTGTCTGGAGCTTTAGTAATTACCGTTCTAGCTGTGCATGCGTGATTTAAAGTGGTGGTTACCAAATCAGATTAATCTGTCTAGTTGGTAAATCCTCAGGTTTGTGTATACACAGTGTGTTTTTATCGTGTGCTGTGCCCTAACCTGTGAAGCGGCCTTCTCGAAGCCGTCTGGGTTCATGGAGGGCATGAAGTGGATGCGGGTGTTGTGGACGAGGTCGATGATGGTCTCGTTGCCTTGCTGGTACTGGTTGCACAGGTACTGAGCCAGGTAGATGAGCAGCTCTCTGCCCACAGCCTCGTTGCCGTGCATGTTGGCTATGTACTTAAACTCAGGCTCACCTACAGGGAAGAAGAAGAAGAAGAAGACACTTGCTGGTTTACTGCGACACAGACAGAGCTATAATTATACGTTTTGTTTTCCACTTTCATCTGTACAGCGTCTTTACGGCTCAGAGCGAGAGGCTCAACTGAATTGTAATGAGACAAACAGGATTTTATAAAGAAGAAGGACTTTAACAAGGTGGACAATGGATACAACTTTAACCAGCTAAAATCAATCACACTACACACAACTGTGTTACGTAATCACATAGAGAAATATCACAATAACGTCACAGTCTGGACCATTTTAGTCACTAGTCACGGAAAACAAACATTTATCTCTTTTGGACCAAGAGAGGGCCGCTGATAAAGCATTTTTTTATTTGTTAGTGAGGTTATTTTGGATACCATAAGACTATCACACTGGAACCTCACACTGCCAAATGCACCGACTCATCAGCTGAAAGGTTAAACGCGATTAAACTTTGCCGTCCAGAACTCCATTTGGACAATAATGACAGAGAGACGGTGGCTTATTGAGTGACACTGTCACAGGCTGTTTTGCCTAAATCTTGCTGGAGTGACAGGTCTGAGGTCAGATTCAACTACATCACACTGAAGAGTTTGACTCCAGGACACGATGTTAGAAAATTAGGGATTTCTGCAGCATATATATATAAACCCCAGGCTGTTTGTAGCTTCTAATCCGTGAGTAATCCTTCATGCTGTCACTATCTTATCACTTTTACCTGTTGACTTTTATGTTTGCTAGATTAATTACTGTTCTTTACTCTACTGAGACTTTGTAAATCCAGTTAACTGTTGTAATCTCTGTCACTGAATTTATTTTTCCGTACTTTGTTCACAGTTTCACCGTTGCAGTCCGACTATTTTGCTGGTGTTAAAACTCATCAATATTCAATTCTCATTGCTCTTGCTCTTCCCTTGCTCTGCTTATGCTGCATTTGAGTGCAATGGGAAGTCCGAAGTTTTCGGACCTCCATCTAGGCAAAGTGCATTGGAGTGCCTGTCAAAGTGAACCTCCTACTAGTGAATTTGGGGTAGGTAAGTCTCCCCAAAGGATCCACTTTGACAGGATTTTCAGTGCACTTTGCCTAGTTGGAGGTCCAAAACTTCGGACTTCCATTACACTTGAACGCAGCATTTCTCTCAGTGCAGGTGTTTGGGGAGCATCAGAAGTCAGGCGAGGGGGAAGAGGGTGGGACTTTGGAGGGAACTGTAATGGTAAGTTACCATTTCAACCTTACTGCACCTACAGTTATGTTCATAATAATAGCAGTGTGTTTAAAAAGGTGAGTAAACCTCAAAATTCTTCAAATAAATTGTATTTTAATGAACACAAATGCATAGGGGACACTGCACATTCTATTTCAAAGCCAGAAAAGTGGAAAAAAGTAATTGAATTTGATAATATTTGACAGAAAGTATATATAAATCAAAAAAGTAGAAATCAAAAAAATAGCAGTGTTGCATCTTTCTTCACAAAACTCAAAAATGTACTGCATAAACTAAGAAAGGCTTGAAGATTAAACTAATATTTAGTTGCATAACCATGGTTTGTGTTAACTGCTACACATCTGTGGCACATGGAGTCGACCAACTTCTGTTAGGTCAACAGGTATTGCAGCCCAGGACAATTGTACTACGTTCCACAATTCCTCTGTATTTCTTGGTTTTGCCTCATGAACAGCATTTTTTATGTCAGCCCACAAGTTTTCAATGGGATTAAGGTCCGGGGATTGTGCTGGCCACTCCATTACTTGAATTCTGTTTGTCTGGAACCATGATTTTGCTCGCTTGCTGCTGTGTTTTGGGTCATTGTCTTGTTGAAACACCCATTTCAAGGGCATTTCTTCTTCAGCATACGGCAACATGACTTCTTCCAGTATTCTGATGTACCCAAACTGATCCATGATCCCTGGTGTGCGATAAATAGGACCAACACCATAGTACGAGAAACATCCCCATATCATGATGCTTGCACCACCATGCTTCACCGTCTTCACTGTGTACTGTGGCTTGAATTCAGTGTTTGCAGGATGTCTGACAAACTGTCTGTGGCCCTTAGACCCAAAAAGAACAATCTTACTCTCATCAGTCCACAAAATATTATGCCATTTCTTTTTAGGCCAGTCAATGTGTTCTTTGGCAAATTGTAACCGCTTCTGTACATGTCTTTTTTTTAACAATGGGACTTTGCGGGGGCTTCTTGCTGGTAGCTTGGCTTCACATAGACGTCGTCTGATTGTTACAGTACTCACAGTCAATCTTAGCTCTTCTTTGATCCTCCTGGAGCTGATCATTGGCTGAGCCTTTACCATTTTGGTTATTCTCTGATCCATTCGCATAGTCGTTTTTCTCTTTCTTCCTCACCTCTCTGGTTTTGGCTGCCATTTTAAAGCATTTGCTATCATTTTAGCTGAACAGCCCATACTTTTCTGCACTTCTTTGTATGTTTTCCCCTCTTTTATTAATTTTTTAATCAAAGAACGCTCTTCTCCTGAACAGTGTCTTGAACGACCCATTCTGCTCTGTTTTTCAAGGACAAATGCACAGCCAGCATATATGCAGTCAGTTGCCTTGATCCTTAAATAAGGGCCACCTGTTTAACACCTTTTTTTTAACATAATCAATGACCTCACTAATTGAACTCAGCACTGCTATTTTTTTGAACCCCCCCCTTCAGTAAATGATTCAGTTTCACAGAATCAGTAGCATGTACGTCATGCCTGTTGGGTCTGTTGGTTTTCTATACCTTTACTGAAGCTTCTAGAAACTTACTTGCAGTGTAGAAGTTGAAATTCTAACAAAAACAGTAATTTATCTTGCTAGTGATGTGGGACTGCTATTATTTTGAACACAACTGTATGCTGACGACATTAAAACATAACTCGACTGCTTTCTCTTTACCCAAGTCTTGCTCCTTCATCATAGGAGATAATGCATTTATATTTGAGAGCGATTTATGAGGACGCTCAGTACATCTGTGTTTTAATGACCAAGGTTACCATCTGTTTAACACACTAATTAGCTGTTTATAGTCTTCTCTGAGTCACTTCATGCAAGCAAAAACACACACATAAGGAGCTATATAAAGCCCACTTACAAAATGACAAAGGATGACAAAGTATAAGAGCTACAGCGTACCGTGCACACTCTTTTGATTAACTACAAACCAAAGATTAGTGGCTTTCTGTGGCTGTACAAGAATAAAGGAACTTTTCCAAGCGCTGAGGAATTTTTAAAAATCCTTTATTCAGATCAGTTATGAAATCTAGCTCAGAGGGACAGATGGAGGGGAGGGTGTGTGTGTGTTTCTGTTTGTGTGTGTGTGTTTGAAGCCAAATAACAGCAGGGGTCCAGTTCTTACTGGGAGGCTTTGTGTGTGTTTTATTGCTTAATTTACCTCTACTCTGATTTGACCATTTTCAGGGATTCTTTTTTGCTACTATCCATAAACGTTTCATATCATTCAGACTTATTTGTTGTCTGTATGACAATAATGCTTTCAAGTCGCAAGTGTGCATGTGCATGTGCGTCAGTATTTTTCACATTTGCATCTTTTTGATCCATTTTCGTACATTTCTTTGATGTATCCCAGTGGCTGCACACACACACAAATACACACACACGCCGCCCTGCACACATCTGGTAGTCAAGTTATTTTTAAACGCTCAAATCTGGTTCCTCTCTGAGTTGCTACTAATGATTTCAAGACTACAATTAACTCTTTCTGTTCGGACATTGGTGAATGGTTTTTACAGGCTTCAGCAGGCCTGACAGAGCTGTCAAACACATGCGCTAACACGTTCATACACCACACACACACACACACACACACACACACACACACACACACACACACACACACACACTTTGAAGTTGGACTCTGCTAAAACGAGTTACTCTGATTCAAACTATTACCCAGATGCTCAGTATGTGGAGACCCTTCATTTCAACACATGTAAGTATTTGATGAATTTAAGATGCAGGACAGGCAGGAGGAGGGCTAATGCAAATTTACTGCATGTTATTTTGTGTTAATATCATAAATTATCTTTTTGCTAACTCCAGCCTATGCAACAGCTCTTCTTTACTCTTTTTACACACATTTTTGCCCAGAGGGTGCATTTCTGTACAAATTGGTGCATGATGCGTCACTGTGTCGATGGTTTCCCCTCTGGAGCCGAAAGTGTCTTTGGGCTTTTATTCTCTTGTGCAAACATATATTCGCACATTCAAAGTAAAAGAAACTGTGCACATAGAACTTCACGTACTGTTCTGGCACTTGTGATTTTCAGACATTTTACTTTTGATGTGATAGCAATTTCCCATTTGCGTTTTAGAAGCAGTAACAAAACAGATTCTATAACTGTGTGTAAAACATTTCATATGCACACAAATGGTAGTGTTCTTACAAAGCCCCCACCACAGCGACTTCCTGGTTGATCCAATAAGGAAGTGCCCAAAACTGCAGTTCTCCGAGTGTCCACTATTTCACAATAGAGCAGTTTCTCATTGACTCCCCTGTTAAAAAGGCCGTTTTCACAGCATAATTAAACCTGTTTAAGGCCTGGTACAAAAAACCATTATAGTCTGTATGTATAGGTCATATCTCCATGACAACACTGGGGGGTTGAATTTTTTGATTAGATGCGCAACCACTTGAGTGACAGCTAGCCTCTGGCCCTCACTTCTCCTTGGAGGCTAGTTGTCAGGATTAGCACGCTAACTCCGTCATCTTGACCCGTCGTAATCGCTAGAGTGCTGTATCAGTCTCTACCCTCTAAAAATATCAACACTGACTCCCACTCCCTTATCTACTAACTAGTTCTGTTAGCCTAGCTCCCGGGCGGTGGAGTTAATGTGGCTAATTCGGCAAACGTCAGCCAGACGGCCGTATCTCCTTCCCCCCAACGTCACATCAATGCCCTTTTTTCAGAAGAGCAAATGAAGAGGAGTCAAAGTCTGACAAGATGGCGACTCAAAGAGGCGAGTACGATTGGATCAAGTTGAGAGAACGGACCTAGATGGAAAGGCTCCGTCCAGTTTTTATACAGCCTATGGTTCGTACACATAAAAGGTAGATAGTGTGCACATCAAACCCAACTCAACAGCAGCATACAAAGAGTGAGACACGCAGACTGAGGATTGCAAGCTCCTAAAAATGAAAGCCCTTTGACATTCAAAGATCTTCTTCAGGCAAATACAGTATGTGAGGAAAAATAAAGGGATTATAATATCCAAACTGTAGGTGGAGTTGTCCTTTTTTGACTGCAGCTAAAACTGGACTTGTTTATTCCATAAAAAGTGCATTTCACAGTTTCCCAGAGCTTAATGTGATGTCATGAAAAGTCTTGCTTTGATCAACCAACAGTCCAAAACTATATTATATGTAGTTTACGATGATATAAAACAGAAAACAGAGGCAAACTTCACATTGCAGAAGCTGGAACCTGATCATTTTTTAGGCTTAAGTTATACAAAAATACTTTTTGAAATACAGTTTGATAGATTTTAACCAAATCCCATCACACAAGTAACCTTCACCTATAATGATTTCAATGCTTCACTATCAAAACAGTTAGTTCATTCTTCTGAATGTGTGTAAAAGTGTGACGTGGCACAGCTCCTCACTCATCTTACGCTTTGTCAGGAATCATCAAAAGCGTCTGGCATGTGATCGATACGGTCTCCTAGGTGATCGTGTAATAATGGCTGCAGCTGTGACGTCATTAGGGAAGCACCACATTAGAGTGCTCTCAGTCGTCGTGGCAACACTGACACTGGCAGGTGCTTAGGGAGACAAATTAACCCGGAGGCTGAGTAAACACACACACTCACTTTGCGTCTGTCTGTCTCCTGCTCGTGGACACACACTCATATGTACACCAGCAGTTTGTTAGCGCTTAATGAGCTCTGACGTCTGATGTTAGAGGAGAAAGAGCATGACACAGGTAAAATAAAAACTACAAATGCTGGATCATATAAAGTATATACCGGTATATACATATGCCACATATTTACTATATAAAAGCCAAAGTCGCAAGCATCTTTTTTAAAATTGTATTCAAGCAACAAAATGCACCAGACACCTGCTGTGCTGCCAGCTCTAAATACAGGGTTTTGTTTTTTACTAAGGCTGCAATTATTTATTATTTGTATTATCAATTAATTTGCGGATTATTTTCTTAATTAATTATAAGTGTAAAGTCAGATAATAGTTTAAGATGCCTTCAAATGTCTTGTTTTGTCCGATATTGAGACCACACCTCCTTTTCAGCATGAAATACGTTTTTGAGGCCCCAGAGGCTAACACTAATTAGCTTAGTGTGCTGAATGCATCCAAAACGGCATTGTTTAACCACTATTATTGCTCAAAATAGCACCAAACCTCTGCAGTAGCACGATTAGGGACCCTGCACATCGAACTACTGGTAGCCTAAGGCACAGACTTGTAAAACAGTCTTTTTTTAATAAACTCTGGCTTCACTAACTACGGTGTTGGTGCTTCGTTTTATGCGTAGGGACTGTTATCATGCTACTGCAGAGGTTCTGTGTTATTTTGAGCAGTATTAGTGTTCAAAAGATGCTATTTTGGATGCATTCAGCACGCTAATCAGTGCTAGCCTTTGGGGCTGATAGTGTCTCTCCGTGCATTCTCTATACATTGTTGATCAATGAAAAAAACTGTCTCGATGGCTTATTTGATGTATTTTCATGCCGAAAAAGACCATGGGGCCCGGACTTACACTTTAATGTGTCAACTAGTGGTGTACAGATAGTCGTTTAATTGAAAGACCTATTCATTTCAGTCAAAAGATAAAGAAAAAATGTATTTTGTTTGCATTCACCATCAACATGCTAATAACTAACAAAATGACTGCTGTTATTTGTGTGGTAAAATGTTCACACAATAGAAAATCAAATGAAGACGAACATAAAAAACCCTGCAGAAGGAAACCAAGGGAGGCGAGTGAAAGGAGTTGGGTATATACACAGCGTGGCGTTAAGCGACGTCAGGTGTGTTGAGAAGCAACATATGAAGAATGCACACTACACAAAAGCAAGATAGCAAAAAGTGATGAGAAGCGAGAGAATTAAAGGGATGGTGGAAAGAGAAAGAAAACGAAAATGCAGGCAAAGGAAAATGAGCCTTTGATGACAGAAGAAGCATCATGAAGAAGTAGCACAGTGAAGTGCAGAGCGGAGGAGGAGGCACGTCGGTTTCTGATGTATAATAAATGATCTCTGGCTGATCCCTCGGCCTTTCTCTCATCTTTCCGTCTCTGCCTCTCCCTTATTCCCTCGCTACATTCTTACATCCATCCCTCTTCTTCTCCCTTGTCACCCCTGTGTTACATTTCCCGTTTTCTCAATCATCATTCCTTTCTGTTTTTTATCTCTGTTTTCCATCGGCTCGTCCTTCCTCTCAGCTGTTTTTGCTATCTCTTCTTTAAGACGCTCGTCGGCTAAAATGTTGAAACAATGCACTGGGTTCGCCTCCATTCTCCTCCATTGTAATGTTTGCTGTTAAACCCATGGCTGCCTCTGCTTAACTTTACATTCAATATGTCATTCGATACGACCATATCCAGCAGAGTGCCCTGCCGCTTAACACTTTGACTGAGCATCTGTGAGCGTGCCCACTGGGGATTACATACTTCCTCTGTCGTCTGATACAACAGTCCAGCGTCTCCCCAACATGAGATGGTCTATAACATACTGGTTGAAGCAGTGCCTCAGACTGACATGATGTTTTTTTCACCTACAGACAGAGCCAAACCCATTACAAGATAGAGTTTCTCCTCATACTAAAACCGTCTAAATAGTTCCAGACATGAGAGTCAAAAGAGTTTAGCCAGAGCTCATTTCACTGGACAGAAACCCAGAAACCCCTCTTTCCAGCTATTGTGCGCTTAAATATGACCCAGCTGCACAAAGTTAACACCTCCTTCTGATGAACTATTTAGAGCTTTTGACGTACTTGAAGTAAAAGTAGGAGTTTAACGCTTTAAGCACACACTCACACTGTCCATCCGTACCGTGCCCAAGCACGTTTCACGGGTAAAGTCTAGTTTGTTTAACCAGTGTGAGTGCAACCGTATCGCGCCTACACGCGGTACGGTTGGTACCGAGGTGGGCTTTTGTAAAGCACGTTTGCACATGTATGAGCACGAGCGTGCGCACGTGTACGAGCAAGAGCACGAGGCCTACGGCAGTTTTGATGTAATTTTATGTGCGCCTGTTCGGACATAGAAAAAAAAGGACAGACGTGTTACCAGTGAAGCTCACTGATTGACTGATCTTCAGTTTGTTTCAGCGCCCAAAAATAAAGTGTGAAATGTTTTATTGAGGTTCTGAGCAGTTGTCTGGCAACCAATTGAGACTCAAGGAAGTTACTGTGCCTAGCCAAAAAACCAGAGCCATTTCTCACCCTGCGTTCTTGTCTTTACTTTTGTTCTAGTGGACTTGTGAAACGGCATTGGTTGCAGACCAAGTACTGTTGTAATTCAATAGTCTGCATCTTGCCAAGTACGGTCCAAAAGCAAGATGTGACTTGCTCCATCCATTTTATCGAGGATGCATCGGAGGTTACTTGTGTGGACTCCAGACAGAAAGGTGTCCCAGAATGCATTTCAGCCAAACATCAGCGAAGATGGCGCAGGAGACAACACATACTACTGTATTTGTGTCACGAAAAGCAGATTTAAGATTTGTTTTAGACGGGAATATAGTTGTTTAAACTTTGAATCTGTGGTCAATGTATCAATATAGAGCCTATTTTAAAATTTGCTTGGACGTTTTCAGAGATGTTAGGTCCCGGGGTAACCCCATAGGGTAACCCTGACAACCAAGACGTGCTGAGATGGTGACGTCATCAAGGCTGCTGCTGTTCCAATTGCAAAACGTCCGAACTGCGTCCTCCCGTCCTCCAGAGTCTGGACTACCAAGTCTAACTTGCCAAATCTGAACTACTAAGTCCACAAGTCCGAACTTGGCTTACTTTGTATTGAAAAACGGCTCATGCCTCCAGGAAGTGTGCTGGACTTTGAAGCCAATTTGACGGTGGAACTACAACTTCCGTGTCCGTCACGTGATGCCATTGGGTCCAAAAAATACTTTTCCCCCATTGACTTACATGGGGAAAGAGACGTCCAGTGTAATCCAGTGGATACATTTTTCCGAGCGTCTCACAACCCCCCAATGAAATGACTATTTTGATCAGAATTTGATCCATTTAGTCGGATAACATTTTAAAAGTCTAAAAGAGCTGCACAGTTAAATCATTTAATCAATATTCAAGTGAGCTGGAGCTCTAAACAGGAGCAGGAGAGGTACTATCTACTGTAGTGCGCCCAACAGAGTGGAAGTATGGAAGTGGTGACGATAATCGGGGTATGTTTTAAATGTTTTCAGGTGATTTTGAAGTTTCACTGTTTTATCTTCATGATAAAATGAAAGGCGTTAATGTTTCAAAGATCCGTGCTAGCTATTTCCAGCCGGTCTCTGTGCTAAGCTAAGCTAAGCTAACAGGCTGCTGGCTGAAACTTAACAAAAGTGGCATCAAACCTTTCATTTAACTTACCACTTGAATACGCTTAGGTCATTTATATATTATTTCCGATCTCGAGTATTTTGAGTTACTTCCCACCCCTGTTCCTACACTGCACTCTCTCTATATGAATATGTAACCAGTGTGTTTACACTCCTGGCTATAGGAACTTCCTGTGCCGTACTGTATGACAGATGGCTGCTTACTGACAGATGCATGAGCTCAGGGCCGATGTCCTCCGAAGCCGGCCAGCCAACCACGAGCTGCCAGTCAGCTCAGTGCACTAAGCCGATCTGTTTCCCCGGCAACTGCTATTTTGGCTCCACCTTAGAGTTTCAACAGGGTCAGATAAAATATTGGTAGGGCACCTTAAAGGGGAAGCTCACACAATGTTTCCAGTCTTTGCAGATTTCACACACACATTTGTCTTTTCTACCACTGACACTGAAACCATCGTCTCCTCCGGCCTGTCAGTCTCTGGAGCTTCCCTGTCAGCTTCATCCCCCCTCCTCTTCGCTCTGGATGTTTTGCTCAGCAGAGGTGGAAGGAGAAAGAGGGAGGGAGGGGAAGAGGTGGTGCTGCCCCTGTTTCCCTGCTTGGAAACTCATCTGGTAGTAATAAGGTCTCCACATCGCTACTGTGACTCATGCCTGTGCACGCCCACCAGACTATTACGGGCTTATTTAGTACGCACATACGGTCATTAGACTCTGTGACCATGCGAGCAGCTGAACACACACAACCTGCGGTGAAACGTTCCAACCCAGAGAAGAAAATACACCTTTTTACAAAAACGCTACATGAGACGTAGTATTGAAACACCACTAACTAGACTGTAAAGCATGTATACTGTAATTATAAGCAACTGTTTTCTTCTTTTGAGGGCTCCGTTTAAGGTCACTCGGAGGAAATTAATCACTTCCTGCTGTAACTGTTAAATCTCCTGTTGGACAGGAATCACTGAGCCGTACAGACGTTCATATAGGTTAAATTTACTAAAGACTAATCCAATCATGTTGCATTATTATTACATACAGTAGGTGCCAAGTGTCTTCTCACTATATTATACATACTTACACTTGTAGTTTGTAGTTTTTCTGTGTGGTCCACTCAGTTTTTAGTTTGTTTTGGATCAAATTGTCATTGGAATAAATTTGGTTTGGCTTATTAGCAACACTGGAGACAGGGATGACAAAATCTGACATGACGTCCAGTGAACGATATTTCCATCACTGTCTGCAGTGTTTTCCCAGTCTAACAACCTTTATCAAGATGAAGAATATTGAATCACACATGGTGTTATATAATAATGGCAGCCTGACATCGAAAACGCAACAGGGAAGAAGAACAGAACATTTCACATTCAGTGTTGGTCTCCATCGCATCAGCTTGACATAATGGCCGTCCTCCACTGACTTTTGAGATGTTTTCAAGGTGATGTTGCACTCCTAAAAGGACCTTTCAGTGACAATGCATAGAAACACACTGTATGGGCTTTGCTCCCTCTATTTAAAATGTGACTCAAGAAAAAGAAGAAGGTGCACTGCATATAAAAACAGCTGTGGTGGTTTGCAGTTCATGTGGCTGGTGTGTAAACTGTCCTTCGAACCAACAAAACTCACATTTGCTCACTTCTTCTACTCTGGGGTGTCTGCAGCCTGCAGTCCAGCCCTGACAGGGTACGATGGAGATGGAGGGAAGTCAAGACATAACAGAGCCCCACTAAGAAACACCATACCACTTCATTTAATATTCAGTCAAAGGCTTCCTCCTCTGAATGCTGTCTGTCTGATATGATGCAGCCAACACTGCTGATACATCTGCTTTTCATTGGGGAGGGATTTTAATTTTTTTTTTTTTTAACGCAGCCCAGTGAGCCGTGCCATGGTTTACCGCCCTTGGGGTGTTTTTTCTCAGCATCACGACCCAGGATAAGCACGAAGAGATCTTTATCAACCAGCAAAATGGCGGCTTTGCATGGATGATCGCCACAATCTATCATCTCGATTCCTTTTGAAGTGATGCAGCAGGCCCCCTGCGCTCACGCACGGGCACGACGCACCTGCGCTCCACCTCGAAACTGTCCTTTCAGGCACGCACCAGCCACACGGGTCGTTTCTGCATTACCCTCACATTAAACAAGAGCATCAGCAGGCTGCTGTGCGCAATAGTGCGTGATGTGTTTGTGTTATCACAGCGTGTGGTGGTGGGTTCCTACGGTGAAGGGAAGCGGGCACAAAGGGGTGCACATTCACCGCATTATGAAGCAGACTTTGTGTATGCGTAAAAAACTGACCAGGCTCGTGCGTCCCGGGGTTGTCGGACATCTCCAGCACCAGCAGCTCGCGGCCCTCGAAGCTCTCCCCGATGGTGTAGATGCGGCTGATGGTCGGGCACTGCAGCCACACCGACACCAGCGCCTTCCGCAGCTCCTCATAACGGTGGTACTCGAAGGAGATCTCGCCCTCGGTACCGGCTGCGCTGACCAGGGCGACCGCTGCGGCCCCGAACAAAACTACCGACATGAAGTGTTTCATTTTAGACGCGTCCTCTTTTCCCTAAGCCCTGTCTGTCTGCCTGCGGCTTGGTCCCAAGCCTTATCTCTGTGCTGCTGCAGCCTCGCACTTTAGGCTATAAATATATCTCCCTCTGCTTCTCTCTCTCTCTCTCTCTCTCTCTCTCTCTCTCTCTCTCTCTCTCTCTCTCTCTCTCTCCCCAGTGTGATGCGCTGCTGTACCTGAGCGCAGACTCCCTCCAGTGTCAAGTCCGACAGAACATTTACACATCCGGTCCCAATTTCCAAAATAAAAACGTATTTTTTCTCCCAGAGATGAAAATCAGAAGATGTTTCGCCTATAATGTGTTTTTTAAGACAAAGGGCAGTGGTGGAAGAAGTACTCAGAGCCTGTACTTCAGTAAAAATATCAATACTTATAGTGTAAATATATATTCATAATAATATCATAAAAAATTATATATTTCTTTACTCTGTTAGAAGTCAAAGTATACATTCAAATATTTTCTTAAGTAAAAGTACAAATGCATTGGCATCAAAAGATACGTAAGTAAAAGTACTAATTTGCAGCAATGGCCCATTTCAGAATATTGTTTATTATATTGTTGTATTATAATTATGGACCAGTCCCAGCCTGGTCAGATGAGTACATGAACTGATGAAGCCTCTTGGATGAGAGGTGAAACATCTTCCTAGACAAATAACCAAGTCCAGTTGCTTTTGACTGAAATTGCTTTGGGGATTACGATGATCTGGACAAATGAGAATATTCACAGCCTACAATCATGAAGCTTATCATATTTGCTGTTTAGCTTGTGTATTTCCCCCTGAGGGTCAACAAAAATGTATTAATCTATAATAATGCATCATAATAAATGTTTGGGTGGTATTTTGTATTATTAATTGTAATCTGCAAAGTGACGATTAGATAAAGTTATGAAATAGAAGTAATCAAGTAAAAAGTACAATATTTGGCTCTGACATGTAGTGCAGTAAAAAATATAAAGTAACAGAAAATAGAAATACTTGAGTAAAGTACAAGTACCTCAAATCTGTACTTCAGGACATTACTTGAGTAAATGTACTTAGTTACTTTCCACCACAGGGGACAAAAAATAGTTACAAAAAAAAATAGAAGATAAGGTCAGACATCATTTATCCAGGGAGAAATAGGTGCAGCAGTGCAGTCGCTATAGGACAAAGTAGGAAAGAGTGCAAATATAAAATATAAGCTACATAATGCCAAAAGATTTGAAGCAGGGCCGTCTATATGGGATCCCAATGAGACCAGTGTGAAAATAATAATAATAAAATAATAAAACTTTATGAAGTAAATTAACAAAATATATAACCATGAAATGTGAAATCATCCAATAAATCTCAATAAAACTCAGTTTATTTCCTATATCTTGTTATTCCAGTGAAACTTTTGCTGGAATGAAACTGTTGTGAAATTTGGTTATGAAATAAAATTGGGGTCATTGGGGGAAACATGCTTGTTCAGTCTGTGTGTCATAATAATGTGCACTTTGAATAAACACACAATTGTTCTGTTAATAAGTCGATCAACAGGAAATTCATGAGCAACTATTTTATCGATTAATCAGGTGTTTATAGAGAAACGATGCCGGACATTTTGTTCCAGCTTGGCAAATGTAAAGATGTGTTGCGTTTTCTGTTTTGCCTCATTTATCTCTGTTTTTATATTATTATTATTATTATTATTATTATTATTATTATTATGACCTTTCATACCTTTTCATTTTGTACTGTTTGTACAGCTAAAGGAAAATGAAGTGGGGTATTTTTCACTATTTTCTGTCTTTAATCGCAAAACTATTCATCTGATTAAATAATAATGTAAGTATTTATCCGTTGCAAACACAAACAGTTTTTCTATTACAGAGCAGCAAAGAAAATGCATCTATAAAAAAATGAATCATAAAATCAAAACAGCTGTTGGGAAACAAATCCTGCAACAAAAGTAATGTGTGGCTAACAAATATAAAGCAATTCATTTAATTATTGCATTTACTTAGATATTTCAGAGTCTGTTTGACCTTCACTTATTAACTGTGGACTGACTCAGTTTTGCTCCTTCATGGAAAACTGTCTCACTTCCGGTTTGGTGCGTGCTGCTGCTGCAGGACTTGACGCAGCAGCAGCAGCACGGGTGTGTCCGCACAGTGCAGAGAGAGGAGATGGAGGGAAGCTACAGCAGAAACCATCCGCTTCCTTCATAAACCCCACACTTGTCTGCCGCAGAGTCCACAGAGGAACACTCCCAGAGAAGATTCAGATCTGAGATGTTCATCTGACACTCACATATCTGAGCCTGAACACTCACACGTGTTCATGTGGCAGTAATGAACCATATGTTATTAACACAGCGGGACATTTACACGGTTCCTACACCTTTTCCAAAGTCAAATTCAAGCACATTTGTATGCTTTTTCAGCACCTTACAGCTGTGGGAAACTACATGTTTGTATACAGTACAATTCTCAGTATTCAGAATACTTATTATTGCATTTGTTCATCACCTTAAATTAGATATTATTGTCCTATAAACAACCAACATGACGTTCTGAGACAGCTTTCTGTAGAAAGATGACGAATGAAAGGAAAATTAACTCCTCAGAAATATAATCACCAACTATTTGTATAATCTGTCAATCATCAAAAGTTATTTTTCATTGCAGAAATGATGTTTTCAGTTTCTCAAATCTGCAGATATTTTCTCTCTGTGTTTATCATATATGCCATCCCATATAACATGACATTTCAAGCAGTTTCGCGTCCTTTTTTTTCAAAATCCAAGCACTTTTCTAACCTTGAGAACACCACACTAAAATTCAAGTGTTTCAAGGGTTTCCAGCACTCGTACAAACCCTGATTTATTGTAATCTCAGGAGCATGAAGTTTACTTTTGTATAAAATTCTGTCAAAAATGGGAGCAGGGTAGTTCACCTGGTGGAGCGTGTGATGCTGAAGGCTGAGTCCTTACTGCAGCAGTGATGGTTTGATTCACACCTGCATGTTACCCCCCCTTACGCCCGATGTCTGCTGGGATCGTCTCCCCCGCGACCCCGACAGGGACAATCGGTTGAAGATGGATGGATGGATGTCAGCCCCTCTCTCTCCAACCCCTTTGCCTGTCTATCTACTCATGTCTTATCACATAAAGGCAAAAGTTTCTTAAAAAACCTGTCAAAAACCCTCTGCTCAACACAACCGAACTCCTGCTCATATATTTATAAGAACAGATAAACAAAACATCAACGTTTCTTTGTGTAAAATCAAAATAGCATTTATTCATTTGTACAGTCTTATACAAAGTCCCATTCGAGTCCTTTTCATCAAACATTTTACATGGATTTGCATCAGACTTGCCTGACTCGAGCTGAGACAGTTCCCACTGAACTGCAGCGAAAACACGACGTCACGCTGACTCAGTTGAACTCAAGAGGAAGCGCTAAAGTGCTCAGACATTCAGAGGTAAACGGAAGCATTTCACAAGAAAGTCACCCAGTACAAACTTTTTTTTTCATTCAATGACAAAGCGAAGCAACAAAACAAAATGAGGATGTTGATGTTTTTTTTATTCAGCCAGCAAAAACACTTCTCTTGCAGAAAGGCACAAAAGCGGACTGAAGTCAACCTGCAGTCCGATTCAGAATCAGTACACCTCTAGTGTGTGCGTGTGTGTGTGTGTGTGTGTGTGTGTGTGTGTGTGTGTGTGTGTGTGTGTGTGTGTGAGAGGAAAAGCAGCACTGTTTGTGTGTGTGTCCTCTTCCCTCCTCCTGAAGAACCAGGCGAGTGTATGACCAGACGCACAGAGTGGTTTACTGCACCTTCTTGTCTCCCTCCTTATGCATGTGCTTGTTGTACTGGTTGTCCGTCTTCAGCAGCTTGTCCCACCAGGTGAAGGTGGAGGCATAGTTCCCGACGAAGTTCATGTGGTGGAAGTCGTGGAAACGCGTGCCGGCGTAGAACGGGATCAGGTGGAGCGGGTTCAGAGGGATGTCGTAACCACTGGAGAAAAAAAAAAGGGATTGAAGTCTGCCACTCAAAGAAATCCCCAGTCTCAGTTGTTAAGAGTCAATATTTTCAATAAAAACATCCTTTCAACGAGAGAAATCATCAAACAATTATGTTTTTCTATTAGACGTACTGATACAATGCGTTTATTTTGATTCTGTCCTCATGTTGCTGCCAACTGGACATAAAGAGAGCTACTTTTTTCATCTTGTTCTAAATGTATATCGTATGTTCCCACACACAATAATAATAATATCTTTGTAAAGTGTCCTTGAGTGCTTAGTAAGGTATTTATAAAAAAATCTATTATTATTATTATTATGGCTTTGATTTATATAGCGCCTTTCTCAGTGCTCAAGGCACTTTACAGAACCCAGGTTCCATTCATTCACACAGACATACATGGTGGTGGTAAACTACGTAGTAGTCACAGCTGAGCTGGGGCAGACTGATGGAAGCGTGGCAGCTGACCAGCGCCTACGGCCCCTCCGACCACCTCCTCAAACATACAGCAGTCATACACATTCACATTACGCATTATTATTATTATGAATATTAACTGCTAATTTGGCCCTCTCGTAATAAATACTGTTGCACTGTCGGCTAAAATACATTTTCACTGAAGATGAAACAAGTATTTTTTTATATCAGAGTGCCTAATTACAGAAAGGCTTAATGATTTTGAAATAAAATGATGTAAATTAAGGAAAAGTCGGGGAAAACTGTTGGAACTATTGATGTTTAGGTATCAATAATGTTTTTAAATCTATTTATTTTGATCTTTCTCCTGTTCTGTGTATTCTTTCACATTTAGTAACTTTTGTGAATTACATATGTTGTGTATTAAATAATTATTTTACTAATGACATAAATTACTAGCAAATAATGTGTTATTTAAAGTCAGAGGGTAATTTAACATCAAATAACAAAGTCTTTTACGAAATGATAGAAAACCAGAAAAATGAACGGAAGTTACAAAAGCACAGAGACACGTTAAATATAAAACAATTTCAAAAAGGCAAATATGAAATAATTCATTTTTAAAGACATTTAAACAGAGATAACAAGCTAACTTGCTTTTTCAGTATAGAATTTGTAGTATTTTTACGCCACCACTGTATGTTTTTGTATGTACATGTAAGGTCTTTAGTATAAATGCATGCCTGTAATCCAATAATAATAATAATAATAATAATTAGAATAGAACATAAGCCTTTATTATCATTGTGGCAGAGCAACAACGAGACTGGAGATGTAACTCTGTTTGGTGTGTCGTAAAAGACAAATTTAAAAATGTACACAAGACAAACTCTCGATGCTGTTTAAAAACTACTGTATTTCTAAGAAAAGGAAAATGTATAAATATATGACACAGGTATGAAAGAGTGAGACGGATGTGTAGTATCAACACATACATGTATTTTAATATAATATAATATAATAATATATCATCTTGGGAGACGTAGGTGACAAGATTATATGACCGTAACATCTGGTGTTCTCTGTTGCCCTCTAGTGGTCGACTTCATACATTACCGACAGAGTTAACATGAGGAGAAACGTGCAGTTCCTCATGTAACCAGCGTCTCTCTGTTTATTGTAATCATCGATCTAACAGCTGTTCCTCCGGTGCTCAAAGTAAATGTTTGCTCTCTGTAGAGTCAGAGTAATAAACAGTCTGACAAATGATTTCGATCCGTCCTACCTGTGGACATCGATGGTCTCCAGCAGGCGGAAGGACACCCAGGCCCACAGGAAGAACACGTGGTTACAGAAGAGCATGATGCCGATGAAGAAACCAGCTCCCAGGATGAGAGTCTCAGCAGGATGAGCGTATTCTGCCTGCATGCCGAAGGGAGCCTGAGGGACAGTGGAGACACTGTGATGCAGACATTTGCATGTGTGTGTGGCCTCTTTTTCACATGGCAGGATTAATAAGTAACTCTTCAGTAAAGAGATGATTGACATTGATTTCTATTGTCACGTCTTTGTGTGTGTGTTCTACTCACGGTGAACTCGTGGTGGACTTTGTGGATGTATTTGTAGATCCTGCGGTGATGCAGCAGGCGATGGAGGAAGTAGTGCCAGGTGTCCTCAACAACAGCGCAGCCGAAGCACTGAGCCATGACGTACGGCCTGGAGAAGAGAAGAGGGGAGGAGAGGAGAGGAGAGGAGAGGAGAGGAGAGGAGAGGAGAGGAGAGGAGAGAGAGGTGGGTCATCATTAGAGAAGCACGCTGAGAGTTATCCCAACTAACAGAGTTGATGACACTTCTATCAAGCAGCAAAAAACACAAATTCGAGGTTTGAGATGAAGAATTGTTTACATGAAGAAACAAACTAAAGTGTCTAACTTGAGAGATGATGATATTCGGAGCCTTCTGTTAGTAAGGGTCGACACAGAAAAATGTCATGTAATGGCAGGAGACTTGATTGTTAATGATCAAATCAGAAACTGAAAACTGAGAAGACAGCTATAGTAAACACATTTAATGCCTAATGCCTCTGTCTTGTGTCAGGAGTCTTGAAGTTGTCACTGACAACGAAAAGGAGTCACCAACTACAACATCTTTCGCCAGGAGGAATCCCTGGAGTGTGTGCGGTCTCCACACTGAAGCACGTGCTCTGGTATCTATTTAATAGAGCCACAGATGGGTTTGCAGTTGAAGCTGCAAACTGCGTTGTATCATACACCGAGGGCCTGAAGCTGCGGCTTCTTCCCCGGCCAGGAGCAGAGCTCTGACTCGGTGCTTGTCTGCGGCCGCACATACAGTTAAGTACAGTACAGGGTGTGGATGCATTGCTGAATATATGCATCCACACCCTGTTTTTCACACTTGCAAACGGACATGTAGCAGTTGTACAAGTACCCTACTCTGTATTCAGGGTACTTTGAATATTTTAAAAAACTTCCACTGACCAGCGTGGCATGGAGTCCCAGTCGTACGGGATGCTGAAGAATTCAGTGAAGTAGTAAGTCCCACAGATCAACGGCAGCTGGATACAGAAATGGTTGAACAGCAGCATCTTGAAGCATCGCCACTGTTTCTCCCAGGTCTCTGGCTTGTCCTGCACACACACACACACACACGCACACACACACACACCAGGTGTTAGGATTCATCTCAGATTCTGGAAATAAACTCATACGCCCTGAAAACCAGCACAAACCTGTTGGATCTTGTACTTTTGCATGAAGGGCATGAACTGGAAGAGGAAACCGGGCAGGCAGAACAGGAAGTAGATGAACTCGTGGACGATGAGCGACCCCCAGGTGGCAATCTGGAACTTGGTGTAGTTGTCCAGCATGTAGCCCCAGGCGTGTTTCAGCGAGGGCTGGAAGGGGTTTTCTGGCAAAGCTGCGTCTACGTACTCCGCCGCCAGGTAGGCAGAGCTCAAGATGTCTGCCGTGCCGTTCACCGCCATGATGGACAACGCGAGGTGACTGCAGGTCTGGAGAGAAGACTGGGAGACGGGAACACAGAGTTACATGTACGGTACTCTCAGACAGGACGAATCATCACAGCTACACGTGGACAGATAATATTCTCAGTCATGTTAGCACACTGCAAGTTTGTCTTTTCGATAAAAATTATTATAATATGAAGAAGAGAAATCAAAAGGAAACTGTCGGTTTTAAATAATATGGCAGATTAACTATTAAAGAAAGGACATGACTGTAATAATATGACTGAATTTAAAAGCATTTTTACACAACAAAGAACTTTAACACTCAGAGATCCAACTCACTTTTAATCACAGTTAACAGTGTACGCTAATTAAAAATCCACAAACAGCTTTGTTGCACATATTCAGTTCGACTCATTAGATACACTAGTTATTAATACAATTTTTAATATACTAAATACCTCATTAGCTTTATTGGCGTGACACCTTTATTGCCACAGCAGTACAGGAAATTATCAATGACTAGCAATAAATATACAATAACGTGTAAACATCAGATTCAATCATGGAAGTCAAGGAAATGCATATATCGTAAAACTGCACTTGAATTCAGCGCTTTAGTTCCTTTTTAGATCACAATTTGCATGTATATGTATTAAATATAGCTTTATTAGAAGAGAAACCAAACGACCTGCTGTATATATAATAACCACATCTCAACGTTATATAGCCTTTTTACGGGTGCAGTGGTGAGAGAAATATTCTGACCTTTTACTGGAGTAAAAGTGGCAAAACAAGACTCTGTTGCAGGTAAAAGTTATCTTATCATCAAGATATACTTAAAGTACCAAAAGTTAAAGCAGGCTACTTCTAATCATGTAGAGTCCACAGTCATGTTGCATTACTGTATTATGTCTAATATAAAATGGAAAAACTCAAGTATTTGTACCTCGAAATTGTTAGTTACATTTCCCCAATACAGGTGTCAATGTCGTGTTACTGTTGATTGTTTTTTTTATTGATTTAGAACACAAACACTGGTGATGCACTGTTGCCTAACACAGTGCACATAAGGCAAAAATAAAATATATCTGAATAAATCAATTATAGCCTTCACAAACATGCACAACACATGAATGTAACACGCAGATTAACACTCACAGCTGCCAAACATGACGCTACAGCCCTGCAGAGCCACTTATACTCGGACACTGACACTACTTCGTGATTATTAATGCATGATAAATAATGCAGGACTGGTGTGTTTCATAATAAACAGGCCGACATATTGTTCTTTAGACGTCACAGCTCGCCGCTCGACATCTGCCTCTACTCTTCACTCCAACACATAAACGACAGATGCTGTTAAACAGTCGCTGCTTAAAGAAAATCAGCGAAATAACTCATTAATCGGTGAATAAACCACAGTAACTCACCTTTCCGCGGTCCGTCCCGTCTACCTGAGCGAGGCGGCCGGTCCGGTGAAGTACAGTCATATAGAACGATCTGATTGGCCGAGAGGAGAGGAGACTGACGTCGGGGGGACGAGCGGCTTCTCTGATTGGTCCGCGGGATGGAGCGATGATAGTGAGACTGGATGTTTCCACAGCAACAGCCAATCAGAGGCGAGCTCGTCTTTCATAACCTCCGCAGCGTTGAATGGACCGAGGGGAGAGATGGGGCGGTGTTTGCGTCAAACGTGCGCGCTTTAAATGTACTTTATAACAATTTGTGAAGAGTTTGTCAACTTTAGAAACGTTGTAGAGGCTCTAAGATAAATAACGTGTGGTATAAAGTTCAGACAAATATCACTAAGTGCAATAAAAGCATCACTAAACTGATTGTTTTACTTGTTTTATTGCTTTTTGGGAATTAAATGTATTAAATACTTCCTGAAATGTATCTACATTTATTCATATGACGTGCATCATTCTTGTATTTCAGTTCTTGTCAAATTTGAGTTTTTATTGTGACTGTAGGACGGAGAAGGGGGTTGTAATCTGAGCGGGGAATAGATTTAAAAACTGTTATTGTGCGTACAATGAAAAGTTTCTGTATTTCAATCCGGGGGTATGACTGTGGAAAAGTAAGTGTGTGGAGTTGAGGCAATGTACAAGTCTGATTCAGTTCACAAAGATGTTTAAAAAGGGAATTTTCATAAAGTACAGAGAGGAAGAAGGAAGCTATCATCACAGATTATAAAGATGTACTAAAATAAAGAGAGGTGTCTGGGCAAAATGTCTAAACTTAATATTATGAAATAGATTTTAAAAGGTTTTAAATATGTGATAAAGTTTGAAAAGAAAGGGGGTAGTATTATATAAGTTATTCTTCTCACTTCTCCTTTTTGGACATGTTAAACTGGTGGTTATTTAGTGTTTTATTACTGGCAAAAAACAACAAAACAATGTTATACTGATTTTGTTATTGTTTTTTGTTGTTTTTGTTAAACTACACTAAATTCAACATACTTTAATATAATTTAACTTGATTAAAAGTAGCTGTAGAAATACTGCCTGATCTATATCTGCATAATGTATTAAGATTTTTGGTATGAAGCAGAAAGGAATCAGCAATAAATTACTACATTTTATATTATTACTGATCCATAAGCAGCACAGTTAAAGATCTGGAGGTCATTTTAACTGAAGGCAGGGTTGCCCAGATGGGGGGAAATAAATTTTAAAATATATAAATCAATATAAATCATATTATAAAAATAGGAAATGTCAAATATAGCCAGCTTCACCCGACACTAATGGCGTCATATGAAATTGCGATAGATAAATCCCTGTGTAATTATTCAAGTATCACACACAGCATATTCCATTTCAACGTTTTACTGATTTGGCAAAGTTTTAAAAACACATCATGTCATTTCACAGCTTTAAATACAAGAAGCATATTTATTAATGATAATATAAAACAAGTAATGAAACATTGTCAAAGTCATTAGCCTACATGACATTCCTCAATACACTGACAAGAAAACAGCGATACCAGTTACCATTATAGCAATTTTTTTTTTTCAATATAGGAAGAGAAAGACTGGAGAAAAACAGAAAATCGAGAGTAGGTTTGGTCACGTTCCAGAAAGAGAGAACAGATTAGTAAAGTAGCAAAGAGAGACGGAAATGAAGAGACATATTAAAATTGGCACATTCATATTACGTCAGGGTGTGCAGTAGTTAATAGGGTTGCTACACCAAAAGGAGGAAGAGGAGGAAGAGGAGGAGAGTCGGAGTTTGGGGACCATGCAGAGGTTTCAGCCTGTTGCTGTCATTAGTGGTTACAACCGCAGCGAAGACGGCTGCGGGGTGACGGTAAAGCACTGATACATCCAACTGTTCATTCACGTCAAACAGCTTCTCCCTCTGTCTGTCGCTGGTTTTGGCAACACTGACGACTGTTCTCCTTTAAGAGTAGTGTTCCAGTTAAAGTGTTTTTAAAGAAGAAATGTACATTTTCATCAACTGCATCAACATGCGGGCTAACGCAGCTGACGCATCACCCCCGAGCTGGAGTCAAGTGTACTTCTTTATCTCAGAACAGCTGCCGAGTCCAGCTGTTGCTCTGTCCAGTAAAAGTAACAGTAACAGTACTCGAGGCATAACGAAAGGGTGGAATAGGGGGAAAGCGGGGTGTAGTTTGACATTCAGGCACTCTTAAACAGCCACGCTGCAACACTGTAAAAGGTCAGAGGTCAGACAGAGTGCGTTCATGCGGCGTCGGACCACGCGTCACCACACAGATGCACACAAACACACATGCTCACATGTGCAAGCAAAGGAGCACCTTTAAATGCAAGCACACACACACACACACGCACACACACGCACACACACACACAGACACACACACACACACACACACACTTTTCAGGATAAAACGAAAGAGGAACAAAGATTTCAGTCCCAAATGTTTCTCTGCTTTTCTCTCCCGTAGGTTAGATCGGTGGTCTCTCTCACAGCTGCTTCGTGTTAACATTACTAATGTTAAATGCAGTTATAGTAGCTTCATATCAGTAGCATTTCAATGACACTGCAGTTGTGCAGCGGCGCTTCAGACTGGTTGGTCCAGTCACCAGCGGCAGTCCTGCCAGGAGGGGATTAAAACACGGGTTTGATTCCCCCCCGTTTGTTTACAGCTCCCCCTTTCAGGTAAGTGCAAAAAATCTTCGCCGTCATCCTCAACAACAACAATTCTTGTCATTTTCTTCATCTTCTTCAGTGCCTGTGCTAATGCTGCATCACATCGAAGCATTGGCCTCATAGACAGATCCCAGATCAGTATTCAGCAGGACACATGCTGCTCCAAATCAGTGGCAGGTGTCAAGAGCAGTCATAAGGGCTTGTCAATCACAGTCACACCTGTGGTGAAAACGAGAAGATCAAGATGATGCATCGCCTTTCGCCACATGTGACATTAGTTTTTTATAAAATCTCTAATATGAATGTGAAAAATAATGAAAATAAATCAAAGTCCACTATATTTAGAGTTAAAAGTCAATATAGTGGCCTGGATTTTCTCAAATAAAGGCCGGGTCTGGAATAATGGGTTGGCACAAACAAACAAGGGTGAATAAACTCCTGGTGGCTGTCATCAGAGTTGTAAGAATTACTCGGAGCTTTAACTAAAGTAAAACTAGTAATACCACACTGTAGAAAGACTCTGCTACAAGTAAAAGTCCTGCATTCAAAATGTTACTTAAGTAAAAGTAGAAAAGTATCAGCATGAAAAGGCACCTAAAGTACAAAAAGTAAAAGTACACATTATGCAGGATGACCCATTTCAGGATATAGGATTATTATTGGATTATAATTATTAATAGATTAATGTAAAACTGGGTCATGACCGAATGAACAGGGTCGCGGGTACAAGCGGCCGAAATGGGTTTTCTCAGGAGGGTGGCTGGAGTCTCCCTTAGAGATAGGGTGAGAAGTTCAGCCATCCGTGAGGAACTCAGAGTAGAGCCGCTGCTCCTTTGTGTTGAAAGGAGCCAGTTGATGTGGTTCGGGCATCTGGTAAGGATGAGCCCTGGGCGCCTCCCTAGGGAGGTGTTCCAGGCTCCTCCAGCTGGGAGGAGGCCTCGGGGAAGACCCAGGGCTAGGTGGAGAGATTATATCTCCACACAGGCCTGGGAACGCCACGGGATCCCCCAGTTAGAGCTGGTTAATGTGGCCCGGGAAAGGGAAGTTTGGGGTCCCCTGCTAAAGCTGCTGCCCCCGTGACCCGACCCCGGATAAGCGAATGAAGATGGTCTATTTTCAACACAAGTGTTGATCTTTGTACTAAAATATGACCAATTACGCTTTAGATTTACATTAGACAATATGAAATTGGATACCAGTGGTGGGGGGGAAATCGATACAGCATAGTGTCGCGATATTAATGATCTTTTTTATTGCAAATACAAATTTTTATATTTAAAAAGGGACAACGCAGATTAATTAATTAGAGCAACAAAGTCACACGTGCAAATGTGCCCGATTTTGCCACGCAGGCTCATTTTTATCTGCTGTCCTTCCAACTTTTTGGTACTTGAACAATAAAATCAATTGCTTCTTTGGTCCACTAGATGCTGCTGAGTTGTTGTTTTGTTCTATTTGTAACAGCACAGTAGTCAACAAGTTTGCATTCAGAGAAGTTGGATTTTGTAAACTGTAATGTAAACAGTTCAGTTTGTCAGGTACATGTATATTTATTATGACAGGTTTTTATGAGTGTTGGTCAGTCTGTCTGCTAGACCATTGTTGCATTAAAAATGACCTCAGCGAACAGACTGAACAGACTGAACACTTTGTTATTAGATTAAACAAAGGCTGCCAAATTTTTCCTCATTTTTAGTTGGAAAAAAAGTAAAAAATGCAGTTATATGCAGCTATATATCACAATAAATCGCAATGTATTTCATATTTAGCGTATCACAATATGTTGAAAATTGCATTAATATCGTATCATGGAGCCTCTAGTCATTCCCACCCCTGTTGGATACAAGATGTTAAGTTAAAACGAGTTTTCAGCACGTATGTTCACACGTGGCGTCAACACACCTGCATAACTGCGTCCTGTGCTCATGCAGGTCGGCAGTAGCGTCCACTTGTCCAAGTTTGGATTGTAGAACTCCACGGAGGCCAGATTGCAGCTGCCGTCGTCTCCTCCCACCACATACAGTAAGTTGTTTACAGCACACACACCTGAAAACACAAACACACACACACACATACACACTCAATGAAGATTAACGGACGTCTTACATCTCACACCTGAGGATCTTCTGGACTCTCTGCATTACCTGCGTTGCGTCGACACATGTTCATGTCAGCTACCTGCCGCCAGCTGTTGGAGGCCGGATCATAAACTTCACAGCTCTTCCTCACCAACGGCCCGTCGTGACCGCCAACAGCGTACAGTAAACCTTTCAACACACCGACGCCTGAGGAAGGAATCGGACACAAGATTGTGAGTTTCCCTTAAAAAACAATAATGTCTTGTTGACACCACTGCTGCCGCTCATACGGACCTGCTCCACTGCGTCTCGTGCCCATCTCTGCGATGTAGCTCCACGTGTTGCTTTTGTTGTTGTAAGCTTCGACTGTACTCAGACATTGCCTGGTCGCACCATCATAACCTCCAACTGCGTACATGATCCCTGAAACACACACACACAAACAAGGAGCACATGCAATTGGTTATTAAAATTCAATATGGTCGCAATCCAGGAAATAAAAAGGTGTGAAAGTCAAAATGTGGAAGTTTTTCTAAGAAGAAGAAGAAGAATTATTTTATTTATCCCGCAACGGGGAAATTTAATTTTTCACCCTTATTATTGATCATGTTACACACACAGGCCCGAAATACACAAACATGCACAGACAGGACCTATATACATGCAATTAAGAAGAGATGTTAGAGCAAGGGGGCTGCCAGTGACCAGCGCCCCGAGCAGTTGGGGGTTCGGTGCCTTGCTCAACAGCACCTCGGCAGTGCCCAGGAGATGAACTGGCACCTCTCCAGCCACCAGTCCACGCTCCATACATGGTCCACACAGGAACTTGAACCAGCGACCCTACGGTTCCCAGCCAAGTCACCTATGGACTGAGCTACTGCCGCCCCAATTTGATGCAATTAAGCCAGTTTTTTTGTATTTTTCTATTTGAAGGTCCCATATTGTGCTCATTTTCAGGTTCATACTTGTTTTTTGGGTTTCTACTAGAACATGTTTACATGCTTTGATGTTAAGTAACACATTATTTTTCTCATACGGTCTTTCTGAATCTGTATGCACCATGGACTGGAAAATAAGGGCATGACAGCTCCCCGAAAGAGAAGACAAAGCATCTTGACTGCATCATCACTGCCGTTGGGGAATGACTGTACCTGCACTTTCTACCTATATATAATAGAGTTGTGACATCACAACCACATAGAGGTCCTGAAGGCTCGTTTATCGGCATACATCCAGACTAAAGACGTTTCTGTTTGCCGCTGCTTTTCCGTAAACTGCACTGTAATAATCTTTTATGTTTTGAATGACCTTTTTTGTGTAGGACTTCAAGCTGCTTTATAATAAATTTAAAAACAAAAAGTGGAAATTTTTATTTTTTACTAAATTTTAAGTATTTAGCTCAAGCTTTTATATTGTGACTTTTACTTTATGGGTTATTTACTTGTTTCTCTCTTTCCCATTTCTTTGTTCCTGTGGAGAAAACTTCTGTTTTGAAACAAAGCTACATAAATAAAGCTTGCTTGATCAAATGTACATCAGTCTTTGTCAATACTTGTTATTATTCTATTAATACTGTTTTTTTTCTAGATTAAAAGAGTGCATTAATGCATTACTGTATTAAGCTTTAATTCAGTTCCTGTCTCTACAAACGCTGGCTGTAACACCTCTGATGGCCTTAAATTAAAAACAAGAGATGGTCTATTGTTTGGTTTATAGAGTGATTCTGTTGTTTTAATCTATTCCTAGATACTGACTGTAAAAATGAACTTGGAATTGTATTCACCATTGACAACACCCACTCCTACACTGCTTCGTCGGGTGCTCATGGGTAACACATGGAACCACTCGTCTGTCTTCGCGTTGTACGCCTCGATTGTTGACAGACCTGCAAACACACACACACACACATACACACACACACACACAAACAGAGCGTGCATTGAAGAATACCATGAACAGTCACATATAATATAATTTCCTGTTGTTGCAAAATGAAAAGCCTGTGGGGATTCATCGTCTTGAACCAAGCTGTACCTGTGCTGCCGTCAAAGCCCCCCACAGCGTACAGGAGTCCGTTGAGCACAGCGGCCCCAAGCGTCGATCGACGGTCCTGCATGCTGCTCACGCTCGTCCAGCGGTCCATCATCGGATCGTAACAGTCGACCGTCCGTACGCGCAAAGAACCGTTAAAACCGCCAACTGCATACACGCACCCGCCCACGTACACAACGCCTAAAAGGCAGCAAAATAAGATAGAGCTTTTTTTTATCCAGAGGTGAAAGTGCAAATATAAAAAGATTGATATGGTGCAAATCCAAAATGTAAAATAATACAAATAAAAATACTGATGTTAAATAGAAGTAATACAGTATGTCAACCTTGTATGCTGTTTGCCAATAATAACACTGGTAATGTATCATGCAACCTGACCAGTTTTATTTCTGTTTTAATGACTGTTTGAGGTTCCAAGTCCTGGTGAATTAATCAACTTAGTATTTACTGGTTGACAAAGACCACCCATAAACTGTATAAAAAAAATGGACGTAGCATCTCCGTCGGGGTGATCCAATCGTCCTCACCTACAGGAGTCGCCATCTTGTCAGACTTTGACTCCGCCTCATTTCATCTTACTATAAAAGGGCACTGATGTGACATTGGGGGGAGTGAGATACTTCCATCTGACTGACGTTTACCTCCGAGGAGAAGTGAGGGCCAGATGCTAGCTGTCACTCAAGAGGCCAAGCATCTAATTATTCATAAACATTAACCTCTAATAAAATGAAAAACTATCCTGGTACAAAAAAACTCACCTCCTCAGTGTTGTCTTGGAGATCTGACTTAAACATACAGAGTAGAAATTTTTTTGTACCGGGCCTTAAAAAGGTTTAATTATGCTGTGAAAACGGCCTGTTTAACATGGGGGTCAATGAGAAACTGCTCTGTTGTGAAACCTATGAAACCCTAGTAGACACTCAGAGAACTGCAGTTTTTGGCACTTCCGTATTGGATCAACCAGGAAGTGGCTGTGGTGGAGACTCTGTACCACCTGAACGCAACATTAGTTTGGTGATTTGGGGAGTAGGTGACGGTTTAGTCTAGCTTTGTGATTGAACTGCGTTCCTCAGAGGATTGAGCCCCCTGACTGATGCAGTTAGTGTTGTTGCTGCTGTTATTGAGGGTTTCCTACCTGCTCTGCATCTCCTGGTCGGGAGCTCAGCCACCTGGTACCATCGCTGCTCCTCAAAGTCATAACATTCAACACTGCGGATGGCCTTGGGAGCCTGGCCTCCGACCACGACCATCACCTACACAGAACAGAAACGTGAAGAACGCATGAAGAATTGTACATAAAATACACTTTTTCCTTTTCACTTAAAGTGTAAAAACTGGTGTAAATACCTTAGGGCAGCAGGCTGGTGTCCTCATGCGTGTGCGTGCGGTTTTCATCAGAGCTCTCTGGTCCGCCGGCAGCAGGTGATACTTCATGGCCTCAATCAGGTAGTCTTTACACGCACTGCTATTCTTAATCAGGAACTCCTCCTCCACCCGCTTACACATCCAAACAGTGAGAGAGGAGCCAGTCAGAAAACCAGATTCACAAAGTGCTACAGAGGGAACTAAAATCACATGCACTCAAATCAAAAGGAAAAACCACTTTGACCAACGTTTTGATCCAAAATCAGCGAGATCTGATTCTATATTTATCCGGTTTTACCTGAACAGTGTTAATAGTATGAAGACATTAAATGTTCTATTCTTAAGTTAGATAACACCCAGAGATTACAGAAAATAAAAAAACTATTAAATTAATGCAACACTATATGTATATATAAATGAAAAAATACACGTTTGGCGCCATTGTATCAATAATGTCTTGCAAGAGGAAGTAATGTGATATATTAGTGTGTGAATATTTCATCCCATCTCTATAACTAAGCATTTCACATCAAATTTTATTCTATAAATAAATCTTTGAATCTTGGCTGAAAATACACCCAGGTTGGTCGGTCTCCTGGGAAAAGCCTGATTTAACATTTGGACCAAACATTCCTCAGATGTATCAGAGCAACAGCGACACAGTGAAAATGCTCTATACCAGGAAATATTCTCTATTTTTGTGAACATTATCGTGGGAAAGAGAGAATATACCAACAGGAGGAGCCTGGTCAGACTACCCTTGGAGTTTACTTGACTGTAATAAAAGACATGAACTGATGTTTTGTGTCACCTCGTTCCTGTTTCAACAACAGCAGAAAAAGAAACTAGTTGGACAACTGGATATGTAGCAACATGCTGCTTGTCTGTATGCTGCCAATCACAGACACAGTGTATCCGACCGGAACCACTGAAGCACAGAACCGTTCTTATGGTCAAAACATAACTGTGATCTGGTCACAGGCAAGAAATGTGACTGACAACATCTGACCTTCAACTCATCTCTTTTGGATGTAAGAATAACTGAGTCTGTTGCTCTGTCACAAGCTCAGCTGTGGTTTAATGTTCAGGATGTGTTTGAACCTGTGTTGAAGTCACATGATCACTTAAACATCACTGCTGTGTCCTCAGATGCTGCAGTTTAAACTACACCTGTGATTTGATCTGAACTCATGCAGAGTTCACTGTATCTGAGCTTTAACTTACAAATCTCTGTACATTAATCGATAAGAGTGAATGCCGTTAGACCGCGTGCATGTGAGGATGTGTGCACACTTTCTCAGCTTTGACAGTGGCCGCATTAACAGTGATAATGAATTTATCAGAACATGTTGACGTGTGACAGCCGATGGTCACTACCATTAAGTAATATTTATCCAAATATTTCTGTCAAATGAACATCATATCGTAACACATTTGTCTCTTTTCAATCTACTGTATAGTCTACTGTACCATATCTGTCAAATATACAGAAAAAACTGAGGTGGGTCTGAAAATGTTTGCGTCATCATTTGTTTCTCTGACTTCTGTGACATTCCTGGAAAACTGACCTCCTGTCCTGTAGGAACTGGACTTGTGACTTGTGATTAATCAACAACTTGCTGTTGCGGTTGTGAGGTAATGGTTGAATTACAACTTCTATTTGGTCACGTGATGCAACCTGGCCCACTGAGACGTCTATGAGTCTGTGGATACATTTTTCTCAAGCATCCCAACCCGCCAAACGACTCGTGTTCATATCAGAATTTGAATATTCGGTCTGATAACATTTCAAAAGTCTAGAAGAGCTGCACGATCAAATCATTTGATCCTTATTCTACTTAGCCGGAGCACTAAACGGGAAGTAGCCGACCTGAGAGGTTTAAGTCTCTAGTGCTCCCTGATCAGCAGCGTCAATCATCCGAAGTTGAACTTTCCATTCTGCTCATTCTAAGCTAACAAAACGCCTCTTATTTTCAGGTGATTATACTGTACAATAATGAAAAACATAATTATGAGTCCATTTCTGCCAATACATCTCTAATTCTAAATCTCTAACAGCTCTAAATCCTACATGCTGCTCCTTTAAACAAAAACAAGACATGCGGACACTCATACCTGCACCAGGTATTCTCTGGAGAGAAGCGGCAGGCGAACATGTTCCATCAGGTGAGCCAAGTGTTCCTGTCGGACGTCTTTATCGTGGTTGACCCAAGCGATCACCGCCTCAAACACCTACACAATAAAGTACACAGAGAGACCTAAAGCACATTAGGTACGACCTTGGTCGTGATGTCTCACCTCCGTATACTGAACAGACTGAATGTGTGTGTACCTTCTCCTCTGTGGGGATGGTGAGCTTGTCGCTGGCGATCAGGCTGGACACTTGCTCCATGCCCAAATTAAGGAACTCTTCACTCCCAACCACCTCAGTGAAATGTTGCTCTGTCAGCAAAAGCATCAAATGGAAAACCCTGTGACTGCAGATTTTCTCTCAATATTGTTGTCAACTAAACCTGTTCTCGTTGTGTCCAACATCCTCCAGCACACACACAAACCCAATTAAGTGGGGCAATAAGAGCTGTTCACACGTGCACATAGAAAAAAAGAGATTTGCACACACACACACACACACACAAACACACCTGCGTAGCTGTTGGCCTGTGTTAGGAGCTGAGAGCAGGCGTGTAGGTCAGCGAAGGCTCGTATCCCCAGACAGTTGGATGGATGAAGCTGAGAGCTCAGGAACTCACAACAAGCCTTTTTCACCTCGTTCAGCTGGAGGAGGCCGGCTGCAGGCAGCAACGCCTGTCGCACGCACACACAAACACACACACACACACACACACACACACACACACACACACACACACACACACACACACACACACACACACACACACACACACACACACACACACACACACACACACACACACACACACACACACACACACACACACACACACACACACACAGTTACCAGCATAAAGTTGTTGTTTTGGTTCTATAATATACTACAATGCAGACAGATTGAATTAAAGGGGTGACAGGTTGGCCTGGTGTGTAGAAACACCATCATTATGTCAGCTGATCACAGGTTCAGTCACCTAAAATGACGTTCTTGTCACCACTACAGCTGAGTGAGAAATTTGTGTGTGGATTACAGTGGCTGTGTGTCCATTGAGCGGTGAAAGTATAAATGTGTGTTTACCTGCACGTTATCCTCCGTGACCTGAATCTCTGCTGTGTAGATGTAGTCGATCAGCAGGCCCAGAGTCCAACCGTCCATCTCCTTTATCCTCACTCGTTTCGCCCGGCTCTCTGCCATCTCACCTGTTGATACCAGACATCCTTTACCGCACAGACACTGAAACACAGGGTGAAACAAGATCCCGCCACGCGTCCAGCACCAGTAGCAAGGATGGAAGAGAGTCCTCACCTGTGAACATAGCGTGGAAGTAGGGGCTCCCGGCAGCCAGAACCACCCTGTGAGCAGCGATCTCTACATCCTCCGCCACTATGGTCACATCGCACAACAAGCTCTGGCTGTTTGGTGGCATTTCAGAGACGGACAGGTGAGAGGTTACAATGAAAGCTACAGAAGATGGTGCTCAGAGGAAAGTAAAGTGCTGAAGAGAGAGAGTGAGTGTGTTTGTGCATCACCTGCGCAGCTCGTTCATGACTTTGAACGCCTTCCTCATGTGCCGAGGGTTGAGAGTGACAGGACCTTGCCTCTCGACGCCATCTTCTTTGTCCAGAGTGTGTGGACAAATTCTGGTGCACCTGAGAGACAGAGAACAGACCCTGTTACTGAGGACAGACATCAGACTTTCTTTTACACACAGGAGGTAAATAAGTAAGGGATAATAAACAACAGGGTGTTCTGATGTGAATATAATTGTAATTTTCTGTAGCAGGACATCATGGTGGTTACTTACAACAACCAAATGAGAAGCTCTGTTTAAATCAGCATTTGTCTCTATCTGTTTCTTGTTTGGCATCAGTTTAGACCACGACTCGGTCTGTTTCACCAGCGAGAGTTGGTTTAACTGTTGGAGTGACTGAGGCAATTAGCACATACTGTTGTTATTGGTGCTTGTACAGGGCTCCCACTCTTCTCTAGAGATCATTTTCCAGGACTTTTCCAGAACATTTTCACTGATGATCTAACTGGTAAAACAGACAGGGATCATATATGTTTCTCTCTATGGAAGCCTGAATAAAAGTTGGGGATCTATATCTTAAATTGGTCATAGAATAATATGTTAATAGAAACAACTAATAATTGGATTTAAAGGATAATGTAACGCACCTTTTTTTAGAGTTGCGGCCACTTTCCAACCTGCACGTGCTACCATGTGACGCAAACCTACTACATCATAACCGACAGCAGCCTATTCAAGATAGTCTCATTCATAAACTACCATTTGAACGTTAATGTGACCCTGAACACATCTTGGTCCTTTCAGATGGAAAGGCTATTCATTTTGTTGAGTTCTGAGCACAGTTGTTCATTCTCACCTAAAGGGAAATAGGACAATGTTGAAATTATTTTCCAGGACATTATATTTTTTCTCTAATTTTCCATAACTTCAAAATTGGTCCGCTGTTTTCCAGCTTTTTCAGGACGAGTGAGAACCATGTTATGGTTTAAAATGTTCAATAACTTTGCACACTTACGTATTTTGAAGGGTTGGTTCACCCAAATTCTGAAATTATCCAGTCATGCAGATAGTTTAAGTTTTATTTGTTTTAATATTTGTTTCTGAGATTTCTGACTCCACTCCAATAACATGGATGTGGTATCATAACAGGAAACTTTTAATTCAGACCACACTCAATGATGATTTGTGATGTAATATAATATGACACCTGCAAGCCAATCAAAAAAAATGGTATTTTACACAGCTATGACATAAAATAATGTAATTTCTTCATACATAATAGTTTTATCTAAACCAGTTACAAACACTGCTTCACCTACACCACCAGGTGCACTATAGTTTAAAAAAAGAACAAACATTATATTGTATTAAGTATTTAAGAAAAGCATGCATATAAATCATTACAATAAACACCAAACGCGAACACGCGGAGGAGATACAGGGGTATTATTGATATGTATGTGATACCTATTACCTATAACTACATTTAACTCTACAAGTTTGGTAAATGGAGTTGTATTTATATAGCGCCTTCCTAGTCTTCTTACTACTCAAGACGCTTTCACAGTGTTTGTCACATTCACCTTTTCACACAGACATTCACACAGATGGCAGTGGACATCTACAGACCATCTAATCTAACCATTCACACCATATTCGCAAACCCATGTGCAGCTCGGGGAGCAATTCGAGGTTCGGTGTCTTGGTAAAGAACACTTCGACATGCGGACCGGAGGAGCCGGGGATCGAACCTCTGATCTCTCAAATGGAAGATGTGACAAATTCTCATGAATACTTCTGACAGCAAGTTGTGTGGATTATTCAGACGTTTGATTGTGGAGAGAAATGTTGCGGTTTTACGTGTTAAATGTAACTTTTCAATGCTGTGAGCACCACACATTAAATTCCATTAACTGCACTTTTGTATTGAGGTAGAACAGGGAGCATCACAAACTAAACGGCATCCTCCAGAAACACTTTCAGCAAAAACTGAAAAACTTACATGAAGATTTTATCGCAGAACTGTTGTATTAGATCACATTAGTTTTAATAAACTGCCCCCTACGGACACCCCACCACTACCTGGCTCCAGCTTTGATGTGAGTCTGGTGTTGTCAGCTGATTTGATTAAAACCACCACTTCATTGATCAGTATAAACTAATCAATAAGATCATCTGATGAGCCTTTGACAGAGCCACAGCATTAACTAACAATGCAGGGCTGGGCACACCGGTTTCTTTAGCGCTCGGACAAATGAGCAATTCATCAAATTTCCCGGGAGATAAACCAGTCTGGACCTCATAAAGTGGCCACTGAGTGTAAATTTGAATTGAATTGGTGCTGCACACCTTTAGCACTTCAAACTACAAATACACAATTTACTAATATCCAAAAGTTCTCTGTGGGAGACATATTCAAATCCTTTAATGTAAAGATACTTATGATACAAGTAAAAGTAAAAGTCTGCTGGAGTGATGAGTGATGTACTAGTATGTATTAAATTGTTAATACAGATGTCTGTTGAAGCTGGTCAGGGTGTAATTTTAACTACTTTATAAACTGGGGTTAACCTCAGTGAAAGAAATCAGCATGAAAAAAGCATAAAAAAGGACTAAACTAAAGAAATCTTCTCCAGAAAGTAGTTTCAGTCAAAAGCAACTGGACTTGGTTATTAGGGATAACAATGACCTGGACAAATGAGAACATTCACAGGCTTAAAGAAATCTTAGTTGACTAAGAACAAAACATCTGATTTTGACTATTATTATGTTATATACAGTTAGCTAGTTTAGTCCAGTGGGACCCTCAAAAGGGTCACATGATAAATCTGAGGGGCCAATAAGATGAAAAGTACACAGTTGCAGCTTTGCATTCAGTTTGTTGCACTTCTTCATAAACTTAGCAGTATTTTGTGAATGATTGTGAGCAACTGTAGTTTCTGGCTACAAAAAAAAGGTTGTAAGCTACTGAAACAAAAGCTGTCATTTGAATGTAGAGGGGTAAAAAGTAAAATGCACGCTTCCAAATTGAAGTGGAGAAGTACACAACAGCAGGAAATGACTTTACTCATGTAAAGTCAAGGCTGGACAACCATTTATGAGCAACTGGCAACAAATCTTGGCCTTGATGGCGACCACATTTCAACATATAGATTGGGACAGCAAAGAGCAAAACATGCACTAATGTATATATTTGCTGCATTAGTGATATTTAATATATTACATTAATAAATATGAATTATAACTGTTACAGTCAGAATGCTGCACATGTGCACAGATGTCTGTTTTAGAGACGATGGTGACGCAAATTAAGGTGCAAACTGGGGTGAAAAGTTTTAACTAAGCCGTTAAAATCACACACAAATGTGAAAATCGATTATGAAAACATATGAACCCGAGGGGAAAACAGGAAGACAACTGGTGGATTTATGTGTCTCTTATGTCACATTTTAATCATTAGTCTGATGTATAATAACCATGTAGTATCTTATTTAAGGTGACTAAAAGTGGCAACCATATTTCCAGTTTCAGCAACCAAAAGCTGGCGCCTGGTTGCCAACCCGGCGACCACCTTTAAGTTAGTGTTGAGCCCTGAAAGAACCAAACTGTAAGTGTTTTACAGCATGGTTCAGCCTCTCCCTTTCATAATAAAACACAATACATTTACACATATGATCCTGCTGCTCATACCCCTATAAAACAAATACAATATTAATAACTGGCCTAATAACGTGCATGGACACTGAGTATGTGGAAAACAAAGATGAAGAGATTCAATAGTGAAAATGATAAAAGAAAAATGGGAGATGTGTTAATTTGCCTGCCTTACCTGCCTGTCTCATTTTTAGTTAATTAATTTCTTCATATTTTTCCTTATTTATCATTTTATTTTGTTTGTTTGTCTGTTGCAATAATGAAAATATAATAAAAACTTTGAATTATATATTTAAAAAAAAACAATAAATCACATGGCCCTTGTTTTCTGTCAAACACACACACACACACACACACACACACACACACACACACACACACACACACACACACACACACATGGCTAACACATACAACACATATCCCCTCACATGCCATAGACACAAACACCTCTCAACAAACATTAAACACACTCAACACAAGCACAGACCCCCTCAGACCCCCTCAGACCCGGACAGGCTCGGTATCAGTCCCCGGGTGTCAGTGACCGGTCCCCCCCGGTCAGTGAGCAGCCACACCGGGGCTGGCCGCTGTCTCTGTCAATGCGGCACCATCAGTCAAGCGGCCACTGGGAAACGTCAACACACACACACACACACACACACAGTTTTTTCTGCACTTACAGCGGATGACTGTCCATGATTCCGGTGTTTTTCAGAGGCTGGAAACTTGGCCCAGCAGCGTGCACCATTCCATATCCACAATGTCGTCTTCAGTGGGGCTAAAGTCAGGCGTGGATCGCGGGGATCAGCTGTCCAGAGGCGGGGACGGGGGCTGACGGCAGCCCCATTAAATCAGCCTGCTTCATAGAGAAACACACAGCTCTGACTGCGGTGACACTCAGCCACAAACACGTTGCGACTGAACCCGGCTGTTGTGCCCTGCGGACCGCTTCTTCTGTCTGCAGGAGAGGAGCCAAACCACCAACCAGCAGCGCCAAACGGGGCTTTGTTGTGATGTTGTGTTGTCCTCCCCGCTCTCCTGGGTGTATTTGGGTGCGAGAGGCGGACGGACACGGCTACCTGTTATTTTCCAATCGCTGATTAAAACGCACAAACAAGGACATGTCGGCAAAGACGGTCCTCCGAGCGGCCAAGGCGTCCCGCAAGAAAGCACTGCCTCCCTCTAGCTGTGGAAGACCGGCCACATAAAACACCTTATTAGGGTTTATTATGGGTTTGTTATTAAACATTTATGAGTATGTAATGGATCAGTGTGGAATGCATTTTGTGCATTTATTTAATAATGTTTCACCTATTTTCTTCTCTTGTTTTTTGTATTTTATTTATATCTTTTAATGTATTATTTTGCTTTGAGTTGCTTCATTAATAAAGTTTAAATCCTGCTGTTATTCTCCATCCAGTGTTTAACTAACATCTCTAAATACATGGTTGACATTTTTTATTTGCTTTGTATTTTTGACTTTTCTTAATTTTAAGGGGACAACTGGGAAAACCCAACATTTACATGATTATATATTTTTATTGTTCTGTAAACTTACTCTTTCCTTTTTGTCAAGTTTTATAATTTTAATGGTTTAATCATTATTATTATTATTATTATTATTATTATTATTATTGTTATCTGTTTTACAATTCAAATATTTAGAAATGTTTACTGCTACTGTCCTTAATAATGGAAATGACTTTCCTTCCAAATATAAATAAATAACAAAACACAAAATAGTACTTACAAATAATATACTTACTTTAAAACACACAAACACATATCCATCAATCCAATTTATATTAATATTTATATTTAATAGATCAATCAGTAATATATATATATATATATATATATATATATATATATATATATATATATATATTAAATAAATACACATTCCTGACATAAAAACTTGAGTTACAACTTCGATAATTTGATCATTTTCTGGATGTTTAAATTGCTGAGGGCCGGATTAACCCCAAGGATAAACGGTGTTAGTAAAATCTGAGGGTAACGGGAGGGTTAACTGAACTGAAACTAATATCTCATTATTCTGACTTAGCTGGCCAATTCACAAAACAAAGGTAAGAACAAAAATCAATTAAAATAAATAAATATAATGTAAAAAAAAAAACTAAAAAAAGTTTTTAAACCAGGAAATTTAACTTTAGTATGTATTAAATATACATTGTATAATAATAATAATAATAATATTAATAATAATATTAATAATAATATTAATAATAATAATGCTTTATTTTTGGTTCGGGACAGTGCACATTAATGAACATCTATATTTAAACATATCTGTAAACATGTGAGATTAAAGCAAAACTGCTAATTTTAATCCGTAGTCCCTAATAAATAAATAAATAGAAAATACATAATCAGAAGAGACAGGACACACAGCACTTTACAGTCAGAAGGATACCAGACACAGAGAGGATATAACAATGAAATAAAAAGTCATGTTAAATTTGGCTCAAGTCCAGTTGGTTGTTGCACTTTTGGTTTTATTTTGTTTTAGTTGTCCTTTAAAAGAAGAACGTGTCGGGCGGTCCCTTATTGTGGAGGGACGACTTTCCCCAATGTCCCCCCTACAGCAGACGACACGTTCAACCCAAACACGGGCGTCTGTGGGGGGATCTCACTATACATTAATAGTGTAAATCAGTGGATAATATGTGCTATACATTAAATAGAAATGTACACAGGAGAGGCTTGTTGGGTAAAAAACACAAGTATGAATCTAATTATCTAGAATCATTTTGATTCTTTAAGTTGATTTGAGTTCATGAAATTTGACTTTCTACCTTCAATTTCTATCATAATCTTGATTTAGTATCAAACAAACCTCCTAAATTTGTTTTAAGTGAAATTTTTGACATGCTGAGTCAGTTTTGATAAAACCTGCATGGTTCAAACCCTCAGGGAGAGTAGTTGTTGCCAATGAACAATCAGAGATTTGACGTTAAATCTCGTCGTTTTAATTTGATAACTGTAAACATTTTATCACTATTTTGACTTACAATCCTGTGATCTTTCATCAGCACCTCATAACTTTTTCAGCATTTCTATTTTTATTCTTTTTCCTGGCAGAAATGAGCATCCATACGGCAAAGATTCAACTAGAGGAGGCAAAACAAGAGTTTACACAACGAACATCTCGTGTGTAAAAAGAAGAAAAGCCCATTTGGAGCTGTGCAAATGCAGCATAAACCCACAGTTCCCCTGTTTATTCACGCCAAGACCACAGACCCCTTGTTCTGTTCTGCAAGGATTTTTGTCCCCGGAGTCCATCTGTGAAGATCTGTGTGTGGCTGTACCGTCAGTGGACGGGCGATAACTGTGAAGCTGCGGAGAACAAATCTGTTATGGTGTGAAGACGCTGAATGCATTACAGACAACGGGCTCAGTCATGGGTTATCTCAAGTCACTCCTCTGTCATGATTTCAAACACAAGTGACATATTAAAGATGTCAGCATGTTTTTTTAGACTCCTCTTTCATATTTATGATAAATCTAGTTTATTTGAAATCATGCATCATAGTCGTTTTGTAAGTGATGATTTTCCAGTTACTCACTTCCATATGGGAAAAGGTTTTAACGCCGTTATAACAAAGAATGGTGCACAGCATCTCTTTGTTAGGTCCTCTCTGCTTTGTTAATATATTTAAAGTCCAGCCTCCCAGTATGTAACACCAGCGGGGTTTCTTTTTTCAGACTAAACAAAAGACATTAAACAACTGTGCATCTTCAAGTGTAAAAGTGGGTGAATGTCCCTTTAAATTCACTGCAATTTATAGTTAATGTGGATCTATTTCTTCTTCTCCTTGTTATTTCTCTGATCCAGCACCCATTGGCACTAGGACTGTGTGTTTTTAAATAATTTCTTACTGTAGAACAATAAAAACATAATAAAGACTTCAGTTCAGAGTCAAAATACTCAGAAATTTTAATTTTACAGTTAAAAAAAAAGTCAGCAACATAAATATTTACATTAATGAAAATTCTGACAAAAAAAGTTTAAATAAAACTTTGTGTGATTTTCCCACAGCTGGGCAGTGACAACCATCTGTTCTTCTGTTTTCTCAGAGGTTGACATTTATCGGCAGACATCACACGGCGTACGTGGTGTGTATACGCTTCTCGAGTGTTTGGGTACAGTCACATTACACTTCTGTTGTTCCTTGTTCCCCATTTCGGTGCAACCCTTCAGCCGGCTGCAGCTGACTTGCAGGTCAGAGTTCAACATCACACTCTGGACGGGGAACAATTTAAGGAGTAATGGGGCCGTACCTTTGGTGTGTTAATTTGGTTTTAAAGGGGCAGGGGGCAGACTCGCAGAGGCCTGCTCCAGAAAGGCCAGTGGTCCAGGAGGGGGCAGGTCTGTGGGTTTGCGGTGCTGAACGCTCACATCCTCCAGCACTTGTTGCCAGTGGTGCAGTTTGGACAAGTGTTTCTGAACCAGCATTTCTTTCCTCTGCAGCTCATTGCGTAACTCTGACACATCCTGAAGTGAGAAAAAAAAATTAAGGCGCATTAACAAACAGAGAGAAATAAATAATAAGTCAACAGTGACAGCGGGTCTAAGAAATAAAAGCGACGTCAGTGAAGCCTGGATACGACACAGATGACAGTTCTCAACGAGGAGTTTGGGAACTAATTTTGTTTGTTTTGGTACACAGACGATTAGGGAGAGCCAACACCTACAAATATACAAATGATAGGGAATGGAGAGTTAAATAAGTGGACGGGAGGTGGAGAGAACGACTTCAAGAAGAGAAGAGAATGAAAATCAGTACAGTAATCTACCTCTTTCACCACCTGCTCTGGTTTCTGCACAGATAACTGAAGTCTCTTCTGTAAGAAGAAGCACTCGGTCTGTCGAGCCACATCCAGGAACTTCTGTATGCACTGGTCAACGCCTAAAAACAACAGACAGATGGATAAATGTACTTAATTATTACAGTTTGAGATAAACTAAAACTATCATAAACATAAAAGAGAAGGAAAAAAATGAAAGCTTCACTCACCAGTTCGAATCTCTTCCTGGTCAGTCCCATTAACGTAGTCTTGGCTTACCAGAGATGCAAAACATGCCTGAAGAACAAATGAATAAATGCACAGAGAACAACATGAGTAAAGGTGCTTTTTAATAAATTAGTAGATCAAAATGATGCTCCTTGGGGTTGGAGTACAGGTGGTTGTGTAGCTCTCCAGTCCCTGACTTGAATAAGGATGACAGACTTTTTCATTTTCATTGGGAAGGGCACTATAATAATAATAATAATAATAATAATAATAATAATAATAATAATAATAACTAGAAGGGGACTTAGAGAGTGCAGACCTCCAACCTACCTTGAAAAAAAAGTTTGTTTATTCACCCCGTCATTGAGATCCGCTCCAAAATGCCCACGCCATCCAAGTATAAAGTAACATAAAATGGAAATACTCACGTACTAGTACCTCAAAACTGTATTTAAATACAGTGCTTGAGTAAATGTACACCACACTCACTGACCGGGGCCCTCTGACTGGAGCCCTGTAGCGGCCACAATCACATCTCACTAACCAGCTTCAGGGGCCCGACAGCGCCAGATCACAATCTCATTTACATGACGTCATGTCCTTTCTGTCTCTATATGGTTGCACGTTTAAAATTCTCCTCTGCACTCTGTATCGTGCACGGCGGAGAAAGTCCCCGACTGGGACTTTAAGTTCAATAAACGTTCCTTTATTTTTAGATGGAGTCACGTAACATTTGTTATCATCATTGTGTAATTTGTATGATGTCCATTGAGGGAGCAAAAGTAGTATCGGCGTCAAATGTCGGCTCAAGAAAATCAGAGGTCCGTATCGGTCATCGGCTAAAGCTGATGAAAATTGGCCCTAAAAAATCCATATCAGTCGATCCCTAAAAACATGTATTGATCTTTGTACTAAACTATGACCAATTATACTTTAGATTTACATTTACATTAGACAGTACCTCAGAATAGTACTTAAGGACAGTACTACAGGAGGCTGCAGTACTAACGTTAGAGGTGGAGCCGTCGGGTTAAAGGGCACGACTCCTGGATGTGAAGCTATGAGTCAGTCTGAAAACAATTTAACATTAACATAGTTATTCAAGCGTTTACAGACCAAAACTTTCTTTACATGATTTACTCTTCACTCATGATACATTACGGTCTATTGTAGCCCTCTCAAGCGAGACCGCAGTATCTTAGCAACGCCAGCGAATGGAACAGCTAACAGCTAACAACAGTTAGCACACACAGCTAACGGAAGCTAGCACATGATAGCGTCCTACCTCGAAGGAAGCCTCCAGTTCATCCACCAGTGTGTTGTTCCCCGGAGCTCTGGTGGCGGTGCCGGGGAAGCCCGGCTGACCCGGTCCACCGGGACCGCCGACTGGATGAGCACCGGGCGGCTGCTGACCAGAGAACATCCCGCTCATGGACGACGCCATCTTGATCTGACCCGGTCCGCACATGCGCACACAGAGGGAGGCGGCTGGGTGTGTATATCTGGCCAAAAGTATGTGGACAGCCATGTTCACATACCTATTTTGTTTTTTCATGGTTTGGCTGGTTTCACTTAAGAGTAATGTTTATGCTACAGCACATAATACTATTTTAGACCAGTGGTTCCAAACCTGGAGGTCAGGGATGGATATGCTTAAGGGAACTGGAAAAGAAAACATCTATTACACAAACACATCTCAATTTCCTGCATTTTTTTCCCTTGCAAATTAGTGGTTACTTTCCCCTCTTTAGGTTTCTACAAAAATAATCAAATTAATTCAATTACATTTTGTGCCAACTCATAACAAAAGTTATCTCAGGACACTTTACATATGAGTAAAGACAATATATTCCTCTATTAATCACACAAAGGGGATATTTCATTTTTACAGCAGCAAATAGGATAGCAGACATAGAAGCATCAATAATAATTAAACAATAAATTGCAGAAATATATTAAATATAACAATAACAGGAACAATATATACAATGTTTTAAATTTACTCCAAGGCACTCTTGTGCACACAGTGGCAACAAAACCTTCCCTTTAACAGGCAGGAACATCGGACAGACCCAGCTTTATGGAGGACCGACATTTGTATACACCGGTTGGGGAGGAAGAAAAAGAGAGAAACAGAGAAAAGACAGACAGAGAGACAGTCCCAGAGATGGAAGCAACCTCAAAAGTACCAGTAACTATGATAATATCTATAGTAATGTGATTATGACTTATATGTTATTGCAGTTAATTTAGTAAAATAGTAGAAACAATTCCCTGTTTTTCACAAGACAATCCCCCCTCACACAACAACAAATTATTTTCAGAGTTTGGTGTGGAAGAACTTCACTGGTATTTAAGATGAACGCTCAATATCAGCGTTGAACCTCATGAATGCTCTTGTGACTGATCAGGCTCCACAATACCGTGCTGTTACAACACATCAATGCCAATGGGCCAAGTAGTGTACTGTTCCTCCATGTTGTCGACAACTTAGCCATAAGCATAACAAAAGTGTCACACACATAACCAAAGTCTTATAGAGTTTATTTTACACAACATATAAACTATGTGAGCTGTTTAGTTACAGAGCTTCAGGTGCTTTAGCTGAAATCACAACAGTGTGGAGAGACACTGAACCTGAATGCATCAGCTGTATGTAAACATTAAAGCTGTCAGGTTGATTTAAAAATACAGCCATAAATGTCTGCCAACTTTTCTAGAGCTCTTTATTTGGAAAATGACACAGTTCATTAGTGCACTGACTTCTAAACGCGTTGAGAGTTCGCTCCAGAAAAGAAGCTGACAGTCAGAGAGAGAGAGTCCTGTGTCTGATCTGGTATTTGTGTCGACCTCTCAGCCATTGTGCGCCAGTCCGGCTGCAAACTCCACCAGCGTACGTGTCGGTCTTCCAGACATGCCTTTTCTCAGGTAGGGAACTTCATCTTTGTTACTCATCACACCTGCGATGTCCAGATGGGCCCAGTGAGGAGCTGTGACAAACTCTCTCAGGAATGCAGCTGCTGTGCATGCACCGCCAGAACTAGAAAGATAACCAACACACACAGCAGTCCGAATCAGGTAAATAAAGCCACGGCTCAAACATGCCGTCATCAGGCTAAAATCCTGTTAATTCTCATCATTTGGTTCTTGATTTATCAATCCTGGATAACATTATTTTGAGTAACACTGCACTCTTACCTTGAAATAAAGGCAAAATGAGTCAAGAGTTGATCAGATTTATTTTAAAACAGTTTTGGAGAACCCAAAATCCAGACATGTATCAAATAGTCATTCTAATTTGGATAACTCAATTGTCTACCAGGGTTCCCACTCTTTGCTTAGTCATTAACCAGGACCTTTCCAGGACGATTTATGTCCCGGTGTTTTTTCTTGAAAATACAGGACAGCACATGCTCAAAACCAGACATAATTTATCGGTAGGCCTAGTATTGAAACAACCCACTTGCAGCTCTGCAAAATTTCGACTTGATGCTGAAAAGATTACTGCAAATTCACTACAATCCACAAATCGACTAATGTGGGAGCTGAAATGGAAAAAGGAGCGTTCTGCTTTACGTCTGGTGGACCAGCTTTTATGTGTCATACCATGCAGTTTTTCCTACCAACAAGTCGAGTTTCAAACTTAATACACACCTAGGTGTACGTAGTGAGTGAGGGGTTAAAATACAATCCAAATTCTATCAGGACAACATAGATCGTATGTAGGATATTTGGTAATTTTAATCAATTTTCAGGTGTTTCAATGACTGGAGAACCAGTCTCTAAATTTGCAGCTTTTCCAGGACGCTTGGGAACCCTATCTAGGTATGAAGAGCGAGGCCCTGTACTGCGCTGATGCTGCAGGTGCTGACTGAAAGTAGTGAGATACGTACCGGCTGTACTTGCCAATGTTGTTGAGGTCAGCCAGCTGGCTGTCAGTCACCTGTCTGGTGTAGTGCTGGAACAGAGGCATCCGCCACAATCTGTCACCTGTCACAACACTAGCCTTCACACACACACACACACGCCATTAGTCAACACAGGAGCTGACGGACTGAGATGTTGTGAGTGTGTTCATTGTGCATACACTGGACCTTGTGCAGCTGCTCCCAGAGCCAGTCAGAGTTTGTGAATACTCCAGTTGCTGCTGAGCCAAGAGCTACATCCATCGCACCTTTGAGACAGAAGAAGCTACAGTTTTAACATTTAACAATTATATTTGCATATCTTATTATCAGCCTAAGGTGGCTTATACACCTACACTTCAGTTAAGCTTGTCTATGACAACGCTAGCCTTCTTGTTCTGCTCCATTTCCTGTTCATTATAATTATTACCAACAGACTAAAACTGTAAATGTGAACTCACATGGACAGGCAACTCAGTAACTGGACAGTTTTGGTGACAGCGCGTCATGTGGACTACATGGGGACTACATGGAGATATCAAATGTGTGTTAACTTATCTTTCCTGGTGTCAGTAACTGATTATGAGCACTTATACTTAAGACTAAAACTGGACTTCACATGTCATTGATAAATGCATGTTGATATGTTCAAACAAGACAAAAAAAGAGGCATCTTGTACCCATGGGTTAAACGATTTGTGAGCCTGAAAACTTTTCCAGGAGGAAATGTGGACAGGTCTGTGTCATAGCAAGGTGGGCGGTGTGTGCACATGAACAATGTTTGGCTTCCCTACGTGGCAGAAATGCCCGCGGAGCCTAGCAGCGGAGAACAGCCACGGAGCGTAGCCGCGAAAAGAATCAGCGGATTTCTCTGACAGTTGATATGATCACAATGTTTTCAGCCCAGCAGATCTCAGCGGACCTCTGATGCTCTAAAGTCTGTGCATTGCAGACACGGAGGGAACCAAACACTGTTCAGCTGCACACACTACCCATTACCATGATACAGAGCTGGAGTTAAATCAGCAAATATCTCTTTAAATTTTATATGAATTTTAAACTGCTCTATGCCTGAAATCGGACATGGAGCCAGAGGACTTCAAACCCTGTGTACCATAATTAAAGGGGGGTATTTTATTTTACCAATATAGTGAAGATATAGACAGGGGATAAGGGGACAGTTAGAGATGTATGATAATCAAAGGGGCCCAGTGAGATCTGAATTGGGGACCTTATACTATATATATATATATACTACGTCTTAATCACTAGACCATCTTTGTCCTTTTAACTTTACTTACAATAAAATAAAATGTGATGTGAACATAAAGCATCAGTTGTGTTTTGTCTCAAATGTCACTGTGTAAATAAATGAATTGAAAAATCCCACCTGTTAGCGTAGCAACATTGACAATGGCTCGGGGGTTGAAGGTGTGTCCGTAACACAGTGCGTCAGCGAGAACCAGTCGGCCCTCTGCGTCTGTGTTATCCACCTGCACAGAACAATTAAACCTATTCATCTGTACACACACATGTAAGTGCACAAACACAACACACTCACGTAACTGTTTGAAGCGTTCACATTTCATCGTGACTCCCACCTGAATAGTTTTTCCATTTTTGGCCGTGACAACATCCCCCGGTTTAGTAGCTTTTCCACTGGGCATGTTCTCACACAGAGGAGCCAGACCTGATTCGTTTTAATCATTGGAAACACACAAGCTTAGAGACTTGTTTCCCTTAAACATTACAATAGGTTTTTAGATTTAATACATAAAAATAAATACATGCACAGTGATTCAAAGTTAAAAACAAAACATTTAATCAGGAGGGATTTATTTTTAAAGAAACGTTCATTTGCTATCCATGATAGAAAAATGATGTAAGAGGATCCATGTTGTCAAAAAGCTCACCAATAATGTTGACTGGCAGTTTGAGAGCCGCTGCCGTGACGATAGACGCACACACTGTGGCAGCTCCACCCATATCAGCTCTCATTTCATCCATAGAAGGAGACGGCTTCAGAGAAATACCACCACTGACGGAGAACAGACAGAACCAAACGGCGTTAATGTGAGCATTGTAATGTTTTTTTTTTGTAATGGGGTAGAGAGTGTTATTATGGTTTACCTGTCAAAGGTGATGCCTTTGCCCACCAAGAGCAGCGGGGCCTGCGTGCTGTCAGGACAACCATTGTAATGTATCTCTAGGAAAACAGGGGGCTCCTCTGAGCCTTTAGACACACTGAGAAACGCTCCCATCTGTTGCTCCTCTATCCAAGCCTGAGATCTGCAATAAAAGGGTTAAAAATCAGACCTTATTTCAAGTGATAGAATATTAAGTTGTTAATAAGAGTTGTTTGATGGTGATTAAAGCTGCAGTCGGTAAGTCTGGGAGATCGAGCTGACTCAGTTAAATGTCAAACGTTTAAAACTCTCACCCCCCTCCCCGACTACCACCGAGCTCCTCCGCTCCCTCCCATAGAGTTCTTGTCAGCGTGTGTCTCTTCTCATCGATCAACGGCATGGAGTAACCGCTACAGTGATAGGCTGGCTAATTTATTCATAGATAGCAATTGTTAACGTAATTTAGCGTATGCCTAGCTTGAGGCTCGTGTCTGTGATATTGTAACATGTGCGAGCGGGGAGAGAGAATCTGTGGCGTGTGCACAAACTGTGAGCTGTGCTGAGTGGATGGGATGATATGGGCGCAGACGCAGAACAAACAACAGGCTCTACGTGCACGTAGAGGCGCGTTCTTTTTTCTAAAACCGATTTATGTTGTTCTATCGGAGCATAGTGTCGGTTTCAGTGAATATGATCAAAAAAATATATTGCAGACTGCAGCTTTAATCAATTAGAACATTAACACACCGCACTGTTTATTTGGATCACATTCTCACCTAAAGTGAACTCTAGAGTATTTGGAAGGATACGGAGACCCTGCACTATCAGGCAGACCAGAGTTCAAATGTAAAATGCTCCAGGGTTCATTTAAAACGGACCAACCACCCTAACGTGCCCTTCAATTAATCGATGCATCAAAATACTGTATTTCACGTTTCTTTGTTGTTTTTTTCTGAGTACTATAATCACTGATGAACGAACCTCTTATTTATTGTGACTCCTCCAGCATGTGGTGCTAGTTTCTCCTCGATGGTGTTGGCAAAAGCAGTAGGAGTGATGTGATTGGCTGGAGCTTCCATGAGTAGCCGTGCCAGGTTTTGGCCTTCTGCATACATGACTCCTTTCTGCCAACCGGCCGAGTCAGCACTGCAAGCAAATACACACAGACATAAACACAAGTGACCCTGCATTTATCTGTATTAACCCCAGAGTGAAGTGCTCCTTTGTTAGTCTACCTTCCATGGAGCTGTGTGGTTACTTTGGTCTTCTTCTTGGATTTGAGTTGGTCGTACTGGAACAAACCCAGAGCGGCACCTTCTGCTGCTGACTGAGCATCGCCGCAGCCATCGACCTCCACATGGTTCACCTCCAGATCCTGAAGCGACCGGCAGCCCACTGAACACACACACACACACACACACACACACAGACAAACACACAAACATCAGCTAGGTTCTAACGCCAGTAAATAAAGACGAGCAGAGTCATGTGTCTTACCCGACACCGCCTGTCTGATGTTCTCCTTGCTGGTGTCCCAGTTCTCTGACCCACACACACCTGCACTGGTCTTACCCAGCCCGACTACTGCCACACAGGGAAAGTCCTGTAAAAGACACAGGGAAGAGTTAACTACTCCGATGTTGTTCAGAGACCAGGTTTGTCTTAATCTATCGTCACACCTTGTTACCTCGTGGATTCCATAAAATATTCTGCTTTTCCCTTTCTTGAGAGCCGGACCAGAGCTGCAGAGAACAAAACAAAACCAGTTTATTAACAGCTTTAGTTGAATTTACTTTAGTTTATTTCAGTCATTTGTAACTTATACAACACAATACACTGATAATAAACAATAAAAAACTTCTTAACAACCGGTGCAGTAGATTATTCTCGATAAATAAACAAATTCTGCCAGTAAAAGAGTAATAATACAACATTAGCCCCCAAAACGACCATAAATTGAGTCAATAACTGAAGGACTGTTGTGTTAGTCTGCATCAGTTTACGTCAGGAGTCCCAAATAAACTTCATGTATGTTGTTATTATCACATAATAAGACAGCTGTGACATCTCACCGATATATCACAGACTCACATTTTCAGCAGTTCAGAGAGTTTCCCAGACAAAGTTTGGTCAAAACCTGCAGCAGCTTGTGTCAGATGAAGGCCGCCCTCCTCTCCCTCCTTCTCAAACACGCCCAGCACCAGACCCTGCAGACACACACACATCCACACAGTGAGGAAGCTCATCATCAGTCCTGTCAGAGTCCCCACAAACCTCACAGAGTACACCGACTAGTTGTGTTACTGTTCTGTTATGAGACATAATATTATTGACAGCTTTATAATTCCGATCAAATACATTTTGTAACATTTGTTTTTTGAGGTGAATGCTAAATTCTACATGTATATATAATCCCACATAATTCTCCAACGCAACTCTTGCTATCAAATAAATCTTCAGATCTTCGTCCTCCACAGAGCTGGGTCTGTCTGACGTTCCTGCCTGTTAAAGGGAAGGTTTTCGTTGCCACCGTACTCTAAAGGGGAATTGTTGGGTCTATGTAAATCATAAATAAGTCATAGAGTGTGGTCTTTACCTACTCTGTAAAGTGTCCTGAGATAACTTTTGTTATGATTTGACACTATAAATAAAATTGAATTGAATCTTACACATACATATTTTAAATACTTAGTACCATAAATATGAATACATGTATTTATTTATAAATAAGTGTATTTATTTGCTTATTTTGGAACCAATATTAATTTTATTTTTGTTTCTTTAACAACTTTTTTCCCCCTAACACTTCAGACTTAACATTAGAGGTTCCTTTTTTTTTTTTTGGTATTACCGGTCAGATGATCGTATCCCAAAACTTTTGCCACTTTCAAATCTAAATGAAAAACTCTGTTCTCCTGTGCTTCCTACTAGTTGTATCTCCTTTGTTGCATTTGAGGCGACTTACTAATTACAACACTGTAACTGAACTCTAACTGGATTTCTGGTCCATCCGATTTTTATTTTATATTATCTAATAAAATAAAATAAAAATAGTTTTATTCCATCCTTTTTTTCTTTAAACATGTTTTTATTTGAGAAAATGAGGGTTGGGGACAGATATTCAACATACATACCGTAGTTTTCTTATTATCTTATATATATATATCAATAAAATAGTGAAGATGAACTCGAAGAGCACACCTCAAATGTTACACTGAAAAGGTTACAAGCATGAAAATATACAAGGTCAGAATAATAATAAAAATAATATATACATATAATAATAATAATAATAATAATAACATAACATCCTAATGTATTTATAAACTAAATGTATTAATTTTGATATTGCTATAGTTTTTAAAGCACTTTGAATTCCCTGTGTCTGAAATATCCAATATAAATCACACACACACACACACACACACACACACACACACACACACACACACACACACACACACACACACACACACACACACACACACACACACACACACACACACACACACACACACACACACACACACACACACAGCTAATGTTTGACAGATTGACAGTTACCTTCCTCTCGTGCAGGTGAGTCTGTGACGCGGAAAATGACCTGCAGTGTTTTGTGCGCACCGCCGTCTGCGCAGCTCTCCTCAGAAGCAGCATCGTCATCTGTTATTCATGCACCAAAAAACATTTAAACCCCCGAAACACACTAAACACTCAGAGTTTAGAGGTCGCACACATGTGGGGAAAAGCAGGCAAAAGGGAGTCGAGCGACCTGACAGCGTCGCATTTGATATACGTCACCAACAAGCGACAAAGACGAACTCTTTTTTTTTTTTTTAACAAACTTTATTTTCAGAAATATTCAGACATTACAAAATACATAAAGGTACAGACAGGAGTTTTACACATAAACATATATTTTTATTTTAAAAAAAAAACTGAAATCACCTGGTCCATAGTGTTGTTCAAGATGTGAGAAATTTGTTTTGTTTTTTAAATACTTTACATACAGAGTCATCTAATATCTAAAGTCCACCATAAAACAAGTTTTTACTGCGAATAAACTGAATAAATCTGGCCCTTGTGAATGTGAGTGTGAATGGTGCCTGTCTCTGTTTGTCTCTATGTGCCCTGGGATAGACTGGCGTCCTGTCCAGGGTGTACCCCGCCTCACGCCCAATGTCAGCTGGGATCGGCTCCAACACCCCTGCGACCCCGTTAGGGATAAGCTGTTGAAGATGGTGGATGGATTATAACACAACAATACATAACCATTTTGCATTGTGAGCTTTGAATATATTGTAATGCTAAAACTTATTTTGATTAAGTACAATTAAGTACACTTTCAATGCAGGCCTTTTACGTAGTGGTCTAGGCCTTTCTACACTGTGATGTAGTAGTGATACTTCTTTAACTTAATATCTGAGTACTTCTTCTTCCACCACCTGTAGTTAACAACATCAGTTTGTAAGATCCCAAAATAACAACTGATAACTTACTTTGAAACAACAAACTGAATGAATGTGTTCAGAGAAAATCTGAAAAAAGGAAATTAGTCTTTGGATGCATGCGTTCTGTCAAATTCACATAATTCAAATCTAAGACTCTATAATCCACCATAATAAATGAATCTGAACAATGTTTAATCCATTAAAGCTTGTGTTCTGTTGAGAGGGGAGACAAGCGTTTCGGGACTTGATATTTGCATGTTCAGAACAGAGATTATTGTATTTATTATATTATTATATAAGAGATAAAATAGAACAATAATGACAAAGTTTCATGTCCTTGGAATATTATAACCATTAAAAAAGAAGCATGTAATCTAATTTATCTGTTCGTATCGAAGAGATTATAAACCAGTGTTACACATGTAATACAAGTCCTTTAATTACTTTTTTTATATTTTCACCCTTATAACAGCTGACTTCTTCAGACTTGATCTCTTTCTGTGCATTGAAGGTCGTATACTTAACATTTATCACATAAACCTCATAAAATAAATCACTTTCATAAAGGAAACAAGAATCATGAATGTAAAAAAAAACTAACGTTAAATCCCTGAAGAAAGGGTTTAAAGTGGCTGAAAAACAGATCAGTCAATGACAATCTATACATATAATGAAAACAGTTAAGATGTATTTACATTTTGCAGCTATAAACAGAATCAGCACAAGATGTCCAGGATGCAAAGGGCGAGTTTGGGACTAAACTCTCTGCACTCGTATTCAAGACTGGAGGGGCTCAGTTTGACTGTCAGCCATCAGTGACGTAAATGCTCCCGGGTTGGTCCTTCAGTAGAGCAGGTCCAGAGCAGAGACGGTGGGTTCTTCGGGTTTCTTGATCTCTGGTTTGGGCAGTTTGATGCGGCTCATGGCAACCACTCCACAGACGGCGAAGTGAGTCGCGATGCTGCCCACGCCCAGCCAGAAGGACCAGTCCAGGGTGTCATCCAGGACAACCAGCACGAAGAGGTTCTCCCGATGATTGGCCACCCGCTCCGTCAGACTGTGGTGCCTCACGGCTGCCAGGAAACACAGCACGCCCAGGGCACCAAAAAGAGCTGGGAGAAGAGTCAGGGAAGGGAAACAGGGAGGTGAAATAATGCAGAGGAGAGAGAAAATACTGGTAAATGAAACAGAAATGATGGTGGGGAGAATAGAAGAGGTGCACATCAATAACTGTCTGGTTTGGGATCGGCCACCAAACAGGACAGGAACAGACTGCAACGGACAATCAGGTCTGCAGAAAAAAGACCCCTCACACCCTGCACACAAACGGTTTAAACTTCTTCCCTCTGGTGGGCGTCACAGAGCTCCAAGATCACCAGACACAAAAACAGTTTCTTCCCCAGGCCGTCCCCCTGATCTCCCCATAACCCCCTGTCATTGCATGCCCGTTTGCACTAAACATGTGTATTTGAAGAGCTCTTTTCCAAAACGAGATAAAAGCCAAATTTAAAAAGAAAGAGTTTGAGCCACTTTGCTGTATACAGAACCTTTTCACTGCTTCATCAATGTTTCATGCCAAATCGCTATATGTCCTTGTTTAAAATGGTCCGCAAGATGCCTTTCAGTTAAGGAATTCTCTTTAGTAGACCTTGGTCCTGTTGTTCTTCCAGTCGTGGTGCTTTTTCGTTTTCAGGCTCAATTATCAATTATCACATTTCCTTTCTGACATTTTGCTGCTGTACTGTGTAGTAACCATAGTAACAGTGAGTGAGGTATCATTTGACAACAAAACTGATCTTATGAGCCCGGCCACATGGTGGCAGCTGATTGGGAAAATGTGTTCCATATCCATCCAATCAAGGGCCCCAATAGGAGGCAGGTTTTTTTTATCCCAGTGTTAAATTAAAATGTTTTAAAATAGTTTGGCCAATCTGGGGCCCCTGCACACCTGGGGCCCCTAGGCTGCAGCCTTGGCCAGCCTGTGCATTAATCCGCCCCTGCACGTATGTTTAAAAAAAGAAAAAGAAAGAAATGTGAAGCAACAAGAAGAGAAGGAAGTTTGAGGGACAGCGGTGCCTCACATACCAGCAATGAGGTTCCATAGGTAGAGTCCTTTGTGCCCTTTGATGCTCTGGTAGGGAACTTTGCGTGCGTTGTAAATGCAGAACGACAGACTGACCAGCGCGAAACCCACAGCCACCAGCAGGAAGATGATCACCATCATGTGAAGGCCGCTGTTCAAGGTCCGCACAAGCTTTGGGAAAACTGGAGAGAGAAGAAACACAGATACAAAAACACACATTATCAATCGTGATGAGACAAGATGAAGAGTGAAGATGTGTGCAGGTGTGGATGATGCGTAGATGCAGGATGTATTTGATCTGTATTTTTCATATTTCCATAAACAAATAGGTTTATTTCATGATAGTTTATTTATTTATTTAATGTAGAACACGTTGGGTTGAGTCCATAGTCTTATAAATAGTGGACAGAGGGCTTATAGGCTGTATTTGATCTGTATTTTTCCTATTTAAATAAACAAAAAGGTTTATTTCATAATAGTTTACTTAATATTGATATTGGGTGTAGTCTAGAGTCTTATAATGAATGAACAGAAAGCTCATACTCCTGTACTATAATAATAATAATACTACTGTATTTTTTCCCATTTCAATAAACAAATATGTTTATTTCATGTTTGTTAATGTATTTATTTAATATTGAACACTTTGGATAGTCCAGAGTCTTATAATAGTGAATGGGCACAGAGAGCTTATATGCTGTTTTGTAGTTTTTTATATTTCAATGTTTATTATATGGTTTATGTAAATATTAAACACTTTGGGTGTAGTCTAGAGTCTGATAATGAAGAATGGAGGGCTTATAGGCTGTATTTGACTGTATTTGATCTGTATTTTTCACATTTTAATGTATTTTATTATTGTTTATGTAAATATTAAACACTTTGGATGTAGGCTAGAGTGTTATAATGAAGGACAAAGAGCTTATAGGCTGTATTTTACTGTATATTTTCATTTTTGTAATGTTTATTTCATTATGGTTTATGTAAATATTAAACACTTTGGGTGTAGTCTAGAGTCTTATAATGAAGAATGGAGGGCCTATAGGCTGTATTTGATCTGTAGTTTTTTATATTTCAATGTTTATTATATGGTTTATTTAAATATTAAACAATTTGTGTTTAGTCTAGTCCTATAATGAAGGACAGAGGGCTTTTAGGCTGTATTTGATCTGTATTTTTCACATTTTAATGTATTTTATTATGGTTTATGTAAATATTAAACACTTTGGGTGTAGTGTGAAGACTTATAATGAATTGACAGAGTTTATAGGCTGTATCTTACTGCATTTTTTCACATTTTAATGTATTTCATTGTGGTTTATGTAAATATTAAACACTTTTGGTATAGTCTAGACTGTTATAATGAAGGACAGAGAGCTTATAGGCTGTATTTTACTGTATATTTTCATTTTTAAATGTTTATTTCATTATGGTTTATGTTAATATTACACATTTGGATGTAGTCTAGAGTGTTATAATGAAGGACAGAGAGCTTATGGCTGTATTTTACTGTATATTTTCATTTTTAAAATGTTTATTTCATTATTGTTTATGTTAATATTAAACACTTTGTAGTCTAGAGTCTTATAAGGAAGTATAGAGGGCTTATAGGCTGTCTGATCTGTATTTTTCACGTTCTAATGTTTATTTTATTATGGTTTATGTAAATATTAAACACTTTAGGTGTAGTTTAGAGTCTTATAATGAAGAATGTACTTACTGTATATCTTGGAGCTCCTGTTGCCGAGCCCGCACTTCTTGGTCTTCCCTCCCTGGAACAAGCCGTAGTAAACGTCCCCGATGAACTGCTCCAGCTCCGGGTGGGACGCGTTCACAATCTCCGCCCCGGTTTTACACAGGATCCGTCCGGTGACCCACCGCTCCGTGGACAGAGCCACGACCAGGAGCGCCACCGAGCCGACACAGAGCACCGAGGCCGCCGAGAACGTTATCCGTTTCCACAGCGAAGGCATCTTAGGAGCCCATGGTGCCCCGAGGAAGGTAACACGACGCCGGGCAGCGACCGCGACGCACAGCCGGCGATCACCATGAGTTTATTCTCTAGTTTGAAAGAAGAAAAAATGAATCATAATCGGATAAATACTTATTTCTCTCTGTAAAATGTCGCCTGTATTGATGTATGTGAGTCAGAGAGGAGGAGAAACCGAATCTATGGCGGTCAGAGAGATCCGTTACCGGGAGAAACTCTATCCCTGCTGCTGCCCGGCGCGCCTGGCTCCGGAGCCCTCCCTCTGCGCGCTCTTTATGCAGCGGGTGAATTAACCTTTGCAGCTTGGCCTTTTGAGCTGGCAATGCATCACGACGGGTGACCATAAAACCGTGCAAGCATGAGTTAACGGTGTCAGAATGACAGTTATGATCCACTGTAACAGAGACCCTAAAGGTCAGAGCATTAATCAAAGGGGCTTTATTATAGTCCTGCATCTTGTTTCTGCATAATTTATCTGCAAGTCCATAGAAGTGGTTTAAGGCGCATTTACTTTAGTGTTGCAGGCTCCTTAATAGACTTTTGAGCAGTGGCAGACAAGACACATCAAAAGGGTTTTCTAACATGTGGGCAGCTTGTATGACAATGCATTTTCTCCACTGAAAGAACACAGAGGGGCACTTATTATAAAGGTTATATGTAAATATTTTGGTACTTTGTATTGTTATTGCTATACATTGTACATTTATATTGCTATGTTATAACGTATAATTTTCTGTCTCTCAGTTAAATTGTACCTATGATGCAAACTACAGACCTGGCGTCATTTTAAGTGGGAGAACTTGCACAATCGTTGGCTGACCAAATACTTTTTTTGCCCAACTGTATATCAGGATAGAAGATTTTGGCTAATCTACCCCCTCACTGAGTTGATTTTGAAGTAATCTCTCAATTGATGGGTGTAAGGCTTGTAGCCCATTCTGGAAACTATTTTTATTCCACATAAGTTTTTCCTACAAAAACACCAAAAGGTATATATGAAAAAAAGCTTGAACAAAACTGTAGCATTGGCACTGGGGAACATCAGCACCGTACTAGTTAATTTCATTATTTGTCAAATCGTCTTGGCAAGTGATCCAAACTAAAATAACATTAAAAAATTTAAGGTAAAATAAGGACACAAACACAACACATGAAAACTGATTGATGAGGCACTGAAAAGTCATTGAGAATATGTGATGTGGTGGCAAACTAATTTAAAATAAATACAGGATCGTTAGAAAATACACCTTTCTCTCCTCATCTTGCACCTTAAAATCCACATAATACTTTATAATATAGTGTTTTAAATTTGCGAAACTGTACTCTTATTGTAGTTTATATTTTGTGTATTTCTGATTGTATTGTACCGCTGCTGCGATGACCTAATTTCTCCTCGGGGATAAATAAAGTTATCTATCTATCTATCTATCTATCTATCTATCTTTCTATCTATCTATCTATCTATCTATCTATCTATCTATCTATCTATCTATCTATCTATCTATCCATCTATCTATCTATATGTACTCACGGGGCGTTTGGCGACATCTGCCGGTGATTGGGTGGAACTGCAATGCGTGATGACGCCATAGCTCGTGACGCAGATTGTCAGTCTCCCTGGCAGCAGCCGATGAGACCGTTGGGCGAAGATGGCGGACTCGGTGGCGTCAGGTCTGGGAGAGGAGAAGGAGAAGGAGAAGGAGGACAAGGAGAGGGACGGGAAGGCTTTCAAAACTGAGAAGAACAAGGAGAAAGCCGGAGTCTCCAAGACGTTGGGCTTCAACGATAAAAACGGCGGCAGTAAGGAGGAGAAACGCAGCCTGTCAGGTGAGAGCTAACATCAGCCCACAGTTTGACAGCGCTAATGTCGCTGCTGCTACTTTAACACTTAGCTGAGGTAAAGTCATGGCTCATATATGTGACATGCATCCAAATTACAACCCGACTGTCACAAAGACGGCTCCGCTGCTACTAATGTGTCCTCATGCATGAGTATAAATAGGCCAGTTTGCTTCAGTGTCAACACCTATTGCCAAGACGTGCTGTTCTTTGCGCATGCGCGTCCAGGCGTGCTGCTGAGCGGTACATACCGTAGTTTAACCAGCAAAGAGGGGGAAAACGTGGACACACATATACACACACATACTTTTGTGTACTCTTGGTTTTCATGGCTTTGGCTAGTTCCGATTAAAGCACTCCAATGATTTAGTGAAGGGGTCTATAACGTTTTTTAGTCCAAAGACCCCCCTACTGTAAATACTGTATTAAAAAAAGCCTATACACAGATTTTAATGCTGCTTACATTACTAAGATATTACAATGATCATTACTATCATATTCATATATTTATATATAGCACTTTGCCTCACAGCAGGAGGGTTGCTGGTTCGAATCCCAGCTGGGGCCCTTCTGTGTGGAGTTTGCATGTTCTCCCCGTGTCTGCGTGGGTTCTCTCCCGCTTCCTCCTACAGTCCAAAGATGTACACATGTTAGGTTAATTGATGACTCTAAATTGCCCGTGAATGGTTGACTGTCTCTGCTTGTCCTGTACCTGCGATAGACTGGAGCCCCTTTTGGCCGACCGATTTGGGGTCTATCACTAATTCTTGTCTGGTAAGCACCCACATCTTTCAAACTGACCAGACCAAATCTAGATTGCAAGCCCGAGATAACCCTGAGAGGTTCCTCCAGAAGCACAAAAACATTTGTCACAGGTAGAGTAGTACTCGTGAAGTACCTGTGCCTCTTAATGGGAAATCTTAACGATGCTAATCCAATGATATGAGGAAGGCTCTTGCTGTTTCAACCCACCGCAAAGCGAAGCCCATACACAAATTGTTTCCCCAGTTTTCTGTAGAAGAACTTGACTGGCCTGCACAGAGCCATGGCCCTGCTCGAACCCGTCCCAAAACCTTTGGGGATGAACTTTAACTCCAGTTGCGAGCAGAGACTTATCATCAGTCCATCATCAGTCCTCATGCTCTTGAGACTGAATGGGAAAAAATCCCTGCAGGTTGCAAAATACCTTTGCCTTTCCCAGAACAGTGAAGGCTGGTTTTGGAATATGATGTTCAACAATCACATGTGGGTGTAATATTTAGTTGTCCACATATCTTTGGCCATAAAGTGAAGGTATCTCTCATAATTTAATAAAAATGTAATGGTTTATTATTAGCTTAAGTTTCCCTTTGCCTGCAGTGAAAGTGCAGGCACCTGCTGTTAATCTGTGAATGAAGTCATCAAAGCTTCTACGATGGGAGTTATTTTCGTCACTAAGGTGTGAGATATCATCGCTGGCAGATGAATTTAGGTCTACGTGTATGTGTCCAATGCTTTGCCTTCTGTTCATTTCTGGCTCTAGACCTATCTCTGGTCAGATTTATAACGACTGAGCTGACCAGAGGCTACTTCCTGGAACACAATGAGGCCAAATACACAGAGCGCAGAGAGAGGGTCTACACCTGCCTCCGCATCCCCAAGGAGCTGGAGAAGGTAAACACAAAAACGATTTACTGTGGGATGTTTTTGTAGAAGTCACAAATAATTAAATGTGTTCTCCCTCTCCGTGTGTGTGTGTGTGTCTCTCATTCTCTCTTTTTAGTTGATGACGTTCGGCTTCTTCCTCTGTCTGGATGCCTTTCTCTACGTGTTCACCCTGCTGCCCCTCAGGGTGATTCTGGCCCTTCTGCGGCTCCTCATGTTGCCTTGCTGTGGCCTCAGGTAAAGTATGCTCTTAGGTGTTTGGGATGCAAATAAGCTGTTTTAGCTGTTTTATTACATTGCATTTTGTGGTATGATGCAAATATGTCCTTAATAGTAATAAAGGGAGACCAGTGCTACAACTGACAATTACTTTAATTATTGGTTATTCTGTGTGATATTTTTTGGTCTATTAAAAATCAGAAACTAGTGAAAAATACATATCACAACAAAGCCAACAGTACCAAACATATTTACTTAAGTTTACTGTAATATTTGACGAGGAAAAGTAGCAAATTCTCACAGTCACACATCAAATATTTGGCTTTTTTGCTTGAAAACCTACTTAGACTGTTAAGAGTTAATCAGAAAGTTGCAGATACATTTTTTCTTGATTGATTAAATAGACAAAATGTTTAAGTTTTAATGGAAAGTGTACCCTCCCTCTTAATGTTTTGTCCATCTGTACAAACCAGTGCTTGTCAATCAAAATGCTTTGTCGATTAATTGTTAAGCAAAAGAAAATCAACAAAGTGCTGATAATCAGTCGAGTCGCAATAGTTCATGTCATTTATCAAGCAAAAAACTCCTAATTGTCTTTGATTTTGACCTTTTATTATTTTTACCAAAGATTTATCAGTTAATTAAATAAAAGAAAAATTTAGTTATATTATATTGTATTAAGTTGCGGCCTTGTATTTGAAAAATACAAACAGTGCAACATTGTTCTTGACCACCAGATGACAGCAGAGACCTCTGACGTTGTTTAAACAGATTATAACTTGTTCTCTTATTCCTTCTCTCCTGTGAACATTTCTTCCGTGTGTAATCTGTGTGTTTGTGTTTGTTTTAGTGGCTCCCGTCTGCTCCAGCCAGCCCAGGTGTGTGATGTGCTGAAAGGCTTCATTATGGTGCTGTGTTACTCAATGATGAGCTACGTGGATTACTCCATGATGTACCACCTCATCAGGGGACAGTCTGTCATCAAACTGTACATCATATACAACATGTTAGAGGTACACTAAGATAATACTTCCCTAGGGCTGCAACTACCTACTAAGTAGCTGTTTTCTCAAATAATCAGTTTGTTGTGTGATCTATAAAATGTAGATCAGTGTTTCCCAAAGCCCAAGAAGACGTCGTCAAATGCCTTTTTTTATCCAAAACTCGTGTATTTAGTCAAGATAATCAGTTTACTCTAAAGAAAATCGGAAAAAATGCATTATATTACATTTCATTTCGTGCTTTTGTCCATAGCGACTTCCAATAAGTGCATTCAACAATTAGGGTACAAACCAGAAGAGCAATTATTAAGTAAGTGTGGTATCTATAGAGTGCTGCATATAAGTGCTTTTTCCCCTCTTTTTTTTTACTTTTAATCGTCTTCTTAGCCAAGGTGCAGTCGAAAGAGATGCGTTTTTAGCCTGCGGCGGAAGCATTTGAAAAGCTGGAATCAGAGAATTTTGACCATTATATTATTATATTTTTTCTTAATAAGATGACTCAAACTGATGAATCGCTTATCAAAATAGTTGGTGATTAATTTAATAGATGCTTACTAATCTAATTATCTTTCCAGCTCTATACTGCAATAATAATAATGTTTATAACTCTGATTGTACTGTACAGTGAACCACCAACTCATTCCCTCTCTTGCCCCCTCTCGTCCGTCCCCTGTTGTGTTGTCAGGTGGCGGACCGCCTGTTCTCATCTTTTGGCCAGGACATCCTGGACGCTCTGTACTGGACAGCCACAGAACCCAAGGAGAAGAAGAGAGCGCACATAGGCGTGATTCCTCACTTCCTCATGGCTGTGCTCTACGTCTGTATCCTCACAGTCTAAATAGCTACATGTGTATTTCCCTACATTCATAGATATACGTATGTAGCAGTGTAAACACATGACAGTTTGTCAGACAGGAAACTTTAGTTTCTCTGTGTATGCTTTGTAAAACTGGCAGATGAGCTTCTTGGTTTAAATGACAAAATAGAAACTAATCCAAGAACGATGAGTAGATTTCATTTCTAAAGTATTTTCTAAGCAAAATGTCAGAAATTGAGTTATTACTGTTTTTTCGTGTTCTGTGAACTAAATATCTTTGGGTTTTGGACTATTGGTCAGACAACAGAAGCAATTTGAAGATGTCAGCTTTGGCTTTGAGTAGAATTTTCCACTAATGTTGAGTCATAGAAACTACATTTTTATGTGTTGAGCATTATATTGTCAATATAGTGAGTCAATTAATTGAGAATAATCAGCAGATTAATCATTAGTTGCAACCTCACACAGCTTCACTTCAGAAGAATGAACATGCAGCATGATATTCTTCACTGTAGTCTTCCTCAGTGTATTCTTTTCCTCAGCATGTGTGTTACTAGTTCTCCATGCCATCCTCATCATGGTTCAGGCCACCACTCTCAACGTAGCCTTCAACTCCCACAACAAGTCCCTGCTCACCATCATGATGTCAAACAACGTGAGTATCCTTCACACACATCACACATTAACTCAATTAAAAGTACATGCAGCACCAGTTCAGCCATTTCTTTATTTTCTTGTAGTTTGTGGAGATCAAAGGGAGCGTGTTTAAGAAGTTTGAAAAGAACAACCTTTTCCAGATGTCAAACAGTGGTAAGAAGTCAATGATTATTGCAAAATCAGCAGTCTGAGAATAATGTTTAGCTCAGCCTTTGAACTTGGTAATTTGGTACAAGGTAAATTTATGGAACTGCGCTCAGCTGCAGCAAGTAAAAAGTAGGTTAATCCAGGATTGATTTGTTTTGTTTCCTACAGACATAAAAGAGAGGTTCACCAACTACATCCTCCTGCTCATCGTCTGTCTGAGAAACATGGAGCAGTTCTCGTGGAACCCTGGTAACTAGCGCAGCGCTGCACAGAGAACATGACATTACGAAATCTACAGCTGATTTATCTTAATGACAGTTAGACGTTACATCACACAGCTCCTCACCAGTGCATCCTCGGGGCTCAGTGTGGCTCTGCACTGTCACTGACTTTAATAACTAATATTATACTGAATGTTGACACTGATCAGTTTTTAATTTTTGTTTTTAGACCACTTGTGGGTGCTGTTTCCTGATGTTGTCATGGTGATTGCCTCAGAGGTGGCCGTGGACGTTGTGAAGCATGCCTTCATCACCAAATTCAATGACATCAGTGCTGATGTGAGTCCCTTTTTGAACACAGTACTTTCACAGTTTAGTGTGGTTAAGTGTGGCAGCAAAGGGAGTATTATTGTTATTTTAAAGACAGTCCAAAGAGTGCATTTTGATTTGACAAAATAATCTAATTCTAGATCTATTCACCAGCTTTTTCCAGTGCTTTAAACCACGTCTCACAGTCTTCATGGGAGGATGGAGTTTGCTCAGTTATTGGGCTTTTTTTTAACATTTCGAATTTAGAGTCACTATCTGTATAAGCCAGGAATGTCTTTAGGCGTGAGACGATGTAAAAATGTCATGTCACAATTATCCTGGCCATGACTCACGATATCATCCCGATAACCAATCAAATCAACATATGTTTAAAATTCTTTAAATAGCATTAAAACATACTGAAATCCCTTTTTGTTAGGAAACAAGTATTTTTATTGTGTCGCAGATAGGGCACAAATAGCAGGGGAACAGACTTGCAGCGATCACGGAGAGCCTGTTTAATGTTTTTTTGTGTTTTACAAACTGGTGATACATTCTCTTTTTCCTTCTTTCCTTCTCACACACTCACACCAGATACGCTGTAGTATCAAAGGGTAACTCTCAGTCAACTGAGCCATTTTCCCTTTGTTTTTTCCCGCCTCCTTCCCTCTTGTGCTCGCTTCCTTTTTCGATTTCCTTCAGGGAGTTGTAACTTTGGTTATGTAACGGAGAGCGACTGCACAGGATGGGATTAACCCCTTTATCTCCAAAGTGTCAAACCTAATCACACAACCCTTACTCACATGGGGAGAGCGTTCAAGCACTTGTGTATCCATTTTCATCCACATTCAATCCATGTGTGTAAATTTCCGCTTTTGTCTTTTTAATCTGGTTTTATCAAAATTCAATTTGGCTCATATTCTACCTTTACCCCCACTGTACCTTCACTTTACACTAATGTAATACATACATACTCCGACACCCTCTGCACATTCTTCATATTTGTTTGATATTTTATTACTTTACTGACTAATATTGTGTCACTGTGTGTCGTTTATTCAGGTATACGGAGAATACAGAGCCAGCCTTGCCTTTGACCTTGTCAGCAGTCGACAGAAAAATGTGAGTTCAAATATCAGATTTGTTTCCAAACTAGCTCAAACTTGCAGTCAGGATCCCAGGTGGTGTTGCCTTTTACACTGTATTTGGTCAAAATATATGTATTTTTAAATACTTTACATTCTTACAAAACCCCACTCAGCTTTTGCATTTTGCACAAATGTTCAAAAAGTTCATAATTTCATATTTAAATGTTAACATGCACTATCTCTAAAGGCTATGGTCAAATTAACTCGCAGGTCATAGAAGTTTGACAAACTCTTAGCTACGGGTGAGCGTTATGGATACAATCTTCCATCACTGTTTATATTGTACTACCAGTATATGTACAACATTATATCATATACTGTATTACATTCAGTATATCACATAATGATATATCATTGTTTTTCATGGAGGCAGAGAGCTCAATGCTCTGCAACTAAAGAAAATATGAAGAGATTTCTTAAGGTTCATTACATTGAGCTCTTCCAGACAACATAGTTCACTACCCGGACCGTAATTTGTCTAATCCAGTGAAGTAAATATATGAAAATCACATTTATCCATATTTATCGCAAAAACTCCTGTCACATTACCCACAATGTCCAAACACTAGCAAATATACTGTACTAGGGGAACAATCACCAAGGTGTTATCAGTATGATTTTATTATTAATACTCTGACGGATTACATATTTTTATTGTCACAGTATAATTAGTGCTAACTGGAGTTTTTCCATTTTGTTATTATGAATTCTACAAATGCTTTTCCATTGCTAATCACAACATTTGTGTACTTCTTGTTGAAGACTGAATGCCAAATAGAGACTGATATTTGCAATATCAAGGAAATCTTTCCTGATTTGTGTGTAATGACTGATGCATTGGTTGGGACAGAAAAAACTTTTGATTCTTGTTGATGCATTGTGATAAAAATGTCCTTAATGTGCCTCCAGGCTTACACCGACTACAGTGACTCCGTATCCAGAAGAATGGGCTTCATCCCGCTTCCATTAGCTCTGCTGGTCAGTTACTGTTTATGAATTATATCCATTGCTATTGATGTTGTCTGTGTGTGTGTGTGTGTGTGTGTGTGTGTGTGTTTGCACTTTACATCTGATTGTGTGTTTGTGTTTATTTATTCAGTTGATCAGAGTTGTGACCAGCTCAGTGAAGATCCAGGGTTCGCTCTCCTTCATGTGTGTGCTGCTGTTTTACCTGGGGTAAATGTCAAGTGCTCCTTTCCAAGTTTTGATCACACATTAGCAGTGTTATGAGTGTTTATTAATGTGTATAATGGTTTTGTGTCTGTGTTTGTGAGCAGGATGATCACTCTGAAGGTGCTCAACAGTATCGTTCTGCTGGGGACGTCTTGTGTGTTCGTCAAAGAGGCCAACATGGAAGAAAAGCTCTCCGACCCGCCACCTTCCGTTGTCTCCAGCCGCGCAAACTCCAGAGCTCACCGCACCAAACACGTTCCCACTTCAACACCGCAAGGTATATCTATGTCTCTGTTTTCATATTGCTAAATGCAGCATTTGATAAATCCGACCCTTCTTAGGTACTGTTGCTATTTCTGTCAAACTTTCTGTTCTTGCACGCTACAGTTTACAATAATAACAGGTGCAGATTTACTACTTGAAACTCTTAGTAATTTTTGAAACAATGGATCCTTCATTTTAGACAGAAGAAGACAAAAGCAGCCTTTTAATTTCTTGGCAGCAACCCTGTTTTTGGCAGATTCTGTTGGCTGTAATTGGCTACCTAATTAAGCTAACTTTAGCTTCATGCGTTGATCGAAAACTTTGTCTCTGAATGACTTTTTTTCAACGTTTCCAATTGATTTCTGCAAAGCTGATCTTACATATGCACTCGATGACTACATACATGGCATTGAGCTAAAAGACTAAAGCTGCATGTCTGTGGAGAGGCCAGCATCCTCCCCAGTTGGTGTAGAAGATGTGTAGATAGAGAACCAGCATTGTACAGTATTTCAATATAGACCTTGTTAGTTCTTTTATTGTTAATATGATAAAGGGAGGGAAAATCTGACCGTTCAAACATAATCCTGTGTGTTAAAATTAAATTTTAAGGTAAAGCCTTTACAATGAGGACTAACCGATCTGGGATAATGTTGGCTAGTGTTGTTGGAGTGCGAACCTCCTCAAATGTAACAGGACAGCGCTGCCAACGTTACCCTACTCTGATATAGTAACATGCAGGACTGACTTTCATCCAGAAATGCTACGCAGTGGATGTGCTAGTTGTGAATGTTTTTTTTTTAATTGTAACCTGTAACCCCTCAAAGTAATTTACTTAGTTAATGATGTTCCTCCTTGCCTGTAATGTAGTAATGTCCTGTACCTCCCTCCAAACTATTTAAAGGCTGAGTATCTACTTATCTTATCACATCAACATGCACACCACTTCAGCATACAGAGAAACTCAAAGCTTGTCAGACCTGCTTTGCCTAGTTACAGTGGCTAAACTATGATTGGACAATTGGTGGAGGGGTTCAGTAAATGTCTGTACCACATATGTATGTTCCTCTGCCGCTTTCTGTACAATAAACTCGACCACTTTCCCTCAAACAGAACCCACAACCGACAAAGGAGGAATATCACTGGCAGCGGACAATTTCCCGCTCCCCATTATTCCAGAGAGCTCCGCCCCAACACTCCCCAAGAGCGACTCGGACACATTCCTGACCACGCCAGACGGGGACGACGAAGACAAAATAATCAATGCCGACACAGGACTGGAAGGGGAACGACTTGAACTCAGAACGCCCAAGAAAGATTTGCTTGAAATAGACCGCTTCACCATCTGTGGCAACCGAATAGACTGAACGCCAAATACAACGAGTCGGCGTGTCCCGGCAAAACAGCGAGGTTCAGGGATTGGACACGGGTCGTAGAGTATGCTCAGACCAGACTTTTTTTTGTGCACCTGACCCCTGGAGTATTTATTTATTTATTACTGACAAAACCAGCCAAGGCATTAAGCTGTTACTACGAGCATCAGAGGCCGCTTCAGATGTTTCCGTCTGGTCCAGCCGGTGCCTCGTCGGGAACCAGATAGACTCTGAGGAAGAGTCCATAGGTTGTCGGGGCAACCTGCAGACATGCTTGCTGATGATGATGATGGGAGAAAACTGGCACGCAGAGCACGAAGAGGGAAACAAATCTGCATATGTCAAATAGAAGAACGTGGGTCTCTGTGTGATCAGAGGAACATGACAGCTGGACTGTGCGAGGGCGTGTCCAAAAGCACAATCATATGTAAAGTGCAGAGTTGTTTTTAGAAAGAACAAAATTTGTCAATTTTTTTTACATTTTTTTAATTTCAAAAGCCTGAAAAATTCAAATATTTGAAATGAATTTTTTATGAAAAATCTCTTTTTTTTCTAAAATCGACCTGCAAGAGTAAGACTCAAAATCACATTAACGCAGTGATGAAATCTCAGAATTGCTCTGCAGACACACACACACACACCAACACACGTTTAAAACATCTTGTTTAAAGTGCGTTACTGTGATGAGTCCGGACGTCCATAGCTGTCAGACGTGGCAGCAGTGACACAGTCTTGCGTGAGTGCATTGGCTTCAGGCAAAGAGGTGACTTTGTTTTTTCAATACAGATAAAAGTTTGGAGGTTTTAGTGTTGTACACTTTGTGTTGATGTTACTTTGAAGCACTGAGATAAAATGGTGCCTGTTTGTAAAGACAAGTATTTATTTTGAGTCCAAGCCAGACAATTTGGAAGATATTTCATTTTTAAGTGACTTTTCATAGGTGTGCTTCATGTGTACACTCACCATTCAAGCATGTAGCCTACAGATAATCCCATCTTGGTGTAACACCACTGTGTTCTTGGTCGCATTTGAAACATTTGTCTGTGACACTGGCTCACCAGCATCAGTTTAACGTTTTACCATCTTTCACCATTGGCTTTACTCGTGTGAAGGGGGAAGGTTTAAGGCTGCCTGAAGGCTGAGGCACAGTGATGAGAATGAATCAAGATTTTGGCTTTTCTTAAATTTGCAAAAGCAAAAGTCCGGTGTGAACCCTAAAGGTTGCTGGCATTGTTTGGTGTGGTCATCTGCAGCTGGCTGTGGTTAGTGGAAGAAGCTCTTCCTCCAAATGCTTATGTACCTAACAGTCCTAAGATGCTGTGAAAGCTGGAAGCACTGTTTAACAAATGAAATGGATTATATAACTCCGGTCTGAAGTGCCAGGAGTTGCATGTCTTGGGCAAAAGCTAAGTCCAACCGAGCCCCAAGTCTCGCCTCTCATGTCATGAGTCGAGCCACAGTGCTCACAAAAACATAGTTTTTCAAAAAACAAATGATTGTTTTAAAAACCCAGAAGGTCTTTTAACTAGGAATGGGAATTGATGAGATTTTATTGATACCAACGCCGGTATTGATTCTGCTTTATCGGTCTGATTCTTTCTTATTGATTCCTGATCAGTTTTCTTAACGTTGACCTACAGGATGTTTCAGCATCAACAGAACTGTTATCTGAGTCTGAACACTGTAGATGAAACCAGAGAATTTGTACAACTTTATTTTGTATTTAGGTGTTCAGGTTTTTCAAAGAAAAATCAGCTTAGCCTGTCTTGTGTTATTATAACACCACACGTTGGACCGTTTCGTCATCTATGCCACGACTCGTTCTTGCTGCAAGTTTCCATCCGCAAACGCAAGAGTTTGATGTCATTGTTTTGCAGAAAACATGCCCGCATTGATAAAAAAAGGTCTTGATCAGCTCATAGGCAAACGATTCTGATTTGTTTCCTGTTCGCAACTTTTATTGCTGGTCTGAAGATATCTCCAGCGTCATCAAAGACTCTTCTAACAATCTGAATGAAAAAAAATATTCTCTCTGTCCCACTGTGATGAAGATTTTAACTTGTTGCTCAAGTTGCAACTATTTCCTTCATCCAAACAAAGTTGCTAGCCAGCAGTATCACACCTCTGCTCCATTTGTGAATCAAAATGAGTTAGTCATGAGATATACAGCATTTGTCTACTGTATATTGATGTTACTTTGTAATATTTTAAGTTTTAAAAAGAAATCCTTTCCGACTGCTTGGGAGGGAATTAGAGTTGCACCTCGGAAAACAGATTAAATAGGTGTTGCACAGCGTACATTGTTATGGCCTCTTGACAGGGAAGAATCCACAGTGTCAGCATTTCAATCCTCGTGTTTCGGTTAAAGTGTAATTCCGGCACAAAATCGTCCCATGGTCTTTTTCGGCACTTACATTCATCATATAAGCCATCGAGACAGTTTTCTTTTGCTGCCTTATTGAAGTTTTTTTTCAAGGTGTTTTTTGCGCCATTGTTTCCTGGTTTATTCTGTTCCCGGTGCCCCCACTCCTTTTGCCACTGCCGCAGAGTGGGGAGCATGCGCGGCCAAGAAACTCGTTGTTAAACCGAGAACGCTGTTTACATACATGAATAATCGGGGAACTGAAGGAGTTCTCTAGGTCTGTTAAAGAAACCGGAGTATGACCTTAACGTGAATATAATCGGGTTTTTAAACTGCACGTAAACACACTGATAGTAAAGTCCATTCAAGTCAATTACCAAATGCAATCCAAAAGGAAGGAGCTCATTGCTGCTTAATTTTACGTATAGGGTCTCTTTTCATACAACTGCAGAGGTTTGGTGTTATTTTGAGCGATATTAGTTGTTAAAACTGTTTGAATGCCTTCACCGTGCTGCCCCGAGCTAATCAGTGTTAGCCACGTCCGGCTGTCAGCGACTCTCCCGGATTTCTCCATTAATAGTTGATGCGCGAAAAAAAACTGTCTCGATGGCTTATTCGATGTATGTAAGTGCCGAAAAGGGATGATTTGCGCCGTAATTACACTTTAAAGGACCCTCTGGGTTTTTTCAAAGATTGCCAGGTATTTATTGTTTGGGAAAATGTTTAGCTTAAACGTAATATCTGAGGAGGACAGTCATTACAGTAAACTATTAGGCTGAAGTGTTGTGTGAGTGGATGCATCGTGACAGAGTGATGTGTGTGTGCGTGTGTGTGTGTGTGTGAGAGAGATCGTGTGCAGTGCATGGATGGATAACTGCCTAAAGATAAACTATACATATGAATCAGGTATTTCCTTGTTTTTATTTTTCATATGTGTACAACTCATCTAGGTAACTCATCTCCTACATGGTAGAAGGAGAATAAAACAATATTTTGTTTTGTAACCCTTTCTGGTGTGACGTGACTTTCTAACTGTGTGTTTGTTTCACTGAGAAGAGTCGGCCTCTGTTCACAGGGCAAACACTGCGCTCCACTGTTCCCCCTGAATGGGCATTTGGAGGGAGTGTCCGTCATCACTTATTCACACACAAGGGGACTTTTTTCTCCAGGGTTCAACTCTGATAAATTATCTGCTTCTGGATACATAACTTGTGTTTTCCCCATTACGTCAGCATACTTGATTTAACCTGCGTGGTGTCACGTATCGTGTAAAGTGACTGTCAGCCATGTGACAGAGGATTAAAGAGAGTGCTGACATATCACAGACTTCACCGGGCTCTAATGTTACTTTTTAACTGAACTTTGGGTTTTCCCTTTTTTGAACTCAAACCTTGTGTGCTTGCCAAAACTTCACTGGCCCTGAGCGTCTATCTGATCAACCCCGGAGCTGAAGGTCGCCGCAGAATAGAGTCAATGACCTGCCTCACATTCATACAGAGAGCCACTGACATTATGTCGTTAGATTCTCTCGTAAACAGACTCAATAATGCTTTCTGCGGGGCTTAAAGGTTTTAGGCGCCGTGCGTACATGTTTGAGGCTCATGAATCATTTCTCCCTTAACCCCTGAATCTGACCTCTGCTGCTCAGGTGTAAAAATACACACACACACAACTTTTAGCTGCATTAACATTACAGCCAGACCAGCAGGAGGCTCCTTTTCGAATGCCTGATGGTCACTATTAAAAAAAAAAGTGTATGTATGACAGAATTATGTAGAAATCTTAAATTTAAACTGATGAAATGGTTGATTGAGACTGTTAAGTGACTTAATCTGGTGATTTAGGTTGACTGACCTTCATAGTCATGTTAAAACACAAGTTATATGTCACAAGTAAGGCATGCATTTAAAATTTAAAAGCACAAAAGTAAAGTAAAAGGCATCAAAATGAACCCAAAGTAAACACATTATAGTCCATTTCAGAATAATGTATATTATATTACTGAATTGTGATGAATGCATTAATGTGTATATTGCTTATTTAAATGATTGATACTTGTGTATATATTACTTTATATAATACTGGGTAGCTTGTAAATTTCCCTCTTGGTGATAAGCTGTATTTATATGATAATATAATTTATTTTTTCATTATATTTCGTATTCTTAATCTAAATCTGGAACTGACCTAAAGTCTTTAAATTAATGTAGCCTAGTACCGGGGTCTTCAACGTTCTTTAGACCAAAGACCCCTCAGCTAAAAGAGAGAAGCAGCAGGAACCCCCTACTACAAATATTATAATAAATTGAGTTGCATAATAAATTGGGCATAACAGCTAGGGCGGCCTAAAGCCTATACACACAGCTTTTTATGGTGCGTACAATACTAAGACATTACCATGATCATTATGAACATATTCACATTTATACATCATATATTAATGTTAAACATGTGCTTGCCTCCTACAGGGCCCTTAAAAACATATTTTTTTTTAAATTAAGTAGCTGATTGGATAGATATGGGACACATTTACCCAATCGGGGTCAGAAGGTCAGTTGTGTTGTCAAATGATACGTCACTCACTGTCACTAGACAGTATAGAGGCAAAATGTCAGAAAGGAAATGTGATAGCGGTGCACGAAAAAGAAAAGCACAACAACTGAAAGAACAACGGGACCAAGATCTACTGAAGGAAATTCATAAATTGACAGGATTTTTCAAGGTTGCAGACTCTTCTTCTGTTCAAGCAGGTTTTTTTCTGATAAAGCATGATTAATAATGTGGGGGGGGGGGGGGCAAACAGACAGTAGCCTAGGGGCCCCTGACCACCTTAATCCGCCACTGGGTGAGACACTGTAATCTATCCAGGCTAGGGTTGCAAAGGGGCGGCCTATTTTTGGTAACTTGCTGGAAACTTTCCAGACAAAAAAAATGATAAACCTTTTTTAAATTACATTTCAAGGACCTTAAAAGTATTTTCTTAGTATTTAATTGATTTAGTAATTAATGTTTCCTTTTTTTTTAATTTATTTTGGAGATTCTTTGAAGTACCAGCAGTGGTACAAGGGCCGCAGTTTGAGAGCCCGTGACCGTATAAAGGTTAACACTAGCAGTACTTGAGTAAATGTACTCGGTTACTTTACTTGTTGCTACGTAACAGATGACACCTGATTGGACACGGCGGTGTCGCGCGCCACAGAAGAATCACCGGGCGAGCTTTCGGCGAGCACGAGCGTTCTTGAGCGTTTTACGTGCACACGCGGGATTACAGCAGCCGGGCCGGTGAGAGTGAGGACACCGGGATAACGGACTCATCCTCAGCCGTCGGTCCTTTCCTCTACCGTCGAAAGTCTCCGGGAATAAAAATGTCCGCGACGAGTCCGCACCGAGAAACCAGGCTAACGGCTGTTCGAACCTCGACCGTTGGATGTGAAGTTTAAAAGTTTTCATTCGGACGGTTGGTTTGTGAGCTGCGGGGAAAAACCACCGAGGGACGGACAGGTGTCCTCACATCAACAGCCCGTCTCCCCTCTCCATCCCCCGCTAGACTGTAGCACGACCGGGGCTAGGAGCTGTTAACTTTTCTGTTTGTACTGGACTTTTCTGAGCCATGTTGTGGGCGAGGTGGCTCGTCCTGCTGCTCTGCTGGGGGGGCACAAGCGGAGAGCAGCAGGCGGATGAGAGGGACGAGACCCCGGCTGATGGCCGGGTGGACTCCCGCAGGCAGCGGTCCCCTCCACCGGTGGAGCCGTTGGATTTTGGGTTTGTACCGTCGGCGGTTTATAATACCCACGCTTACTTCGAGCCAGGGCCCATTGGGATCCTCTTCCACATGGTCCACGCTTTTCTCTACGTGATTCAACCGAACCCCTTTCCCAAAGGTGAGTTTATCCTTCAGCCGCCTCTTCCTCCTCCTTCACCCATGCCCTTCTTTCTTCCTCTTCACTCTGTTTCTTCCGCTCACATTTATGGAAAGCTAAACATGACTCAAGTCTAAGTAAATAAATAAATGCAGAAATAAATGTTTAAATACTTTCAGGAATAAATTAATAAATGCAGAAATAAATACATAAAAAAAAATCAATAAAAGCAGAAATAAATAAATAAAGGATAAAATACATGCAGAAATAAATAAAAAGATACATGCTGAAATACATGTATAAATAAATACAGGCATAAATAAATAAATGCAGAAAAAAATACATAAAAGAATAAATAAAAGCGGATATAAATAAATAAAAACAGGATAAAATACATGCAGAAATAAGTAAAAAAATAAATGCAGGAATAAATGTCTAACATACAGGAATAAATATTTGAATGTATTTATTTATTTCAGAAATACTTACATAAATGAATAAATTAATGTAGAAATAAATAATTAAATACAGAAATCAATAAATAACTCAATTTTGAAATAAATGAATTAAAAAATGTATAAAATGATGTATAAATTAATTAATTAAAAAATAAATACATAAATACATGCTTTTCATTTATTTCTACATTTTTATTCACCCACATTTACTTATTTCTGTATTTCTGTCTCCATATGTTAATGAGGGAGGAGGTCCCATTTATTCATGCATTTATTGGTTTATTTATTTCTATTATTTCTATTTTTTATTAATTCATTGAGACTTAAGTCATGTTTAGTCCTCCACACACAGGAGGACAAACTGTCAGGGTTTTATGCTTTTTTTCTGGATATAAGTCATTCTGGATAAACACATCGCTTAAATAACTCAATATATAATAAAATATGCATACGTACACTGTAGAATAGGTGAAAAAGTACAAATAATGGTTCAAACTCACCAAAAGAAATACTGACAGGTACATCTATGTTACAATATGACCAGGTTACTGTATACAGCTGCACAGAAACTGCATCTGTGCAGTGTTTTTCAGATAAGCTATGAATGGACAAAAAGAAATGTATGATCTGTAATAAGAGAGTCCATCACACTGCAATTAGGAGATAAAAAGAAAAGTATGAGTGGTTGAGATGCATGGTAACAGTGCATGATGTCATTATGAGTTTTGGATAGCAGCTGTGATAGCAGAAACTGCAAAGCACCAACACCTCACCTGTCAGTATTTGGTTACAATATCAGTATTTTGTGTAAATCTATAGCTAAATTATTCCCAAACTGGGGATTGAGACCTCAGAGAAAACTGAAGGGGTAACAAGATTATTAAAGTGACAACAAAAAAATATTACTGTCACACAAACATGTTTATTCTGACTTTTTCCTTTCGTTTTCCTTCTTTTGTGTGTGCAAACCATTCCACATCTTAAGGTTTCAACAATCAAATAAAATGAGAAGAAAAACTAAGTCTTTGGACATAAACCTAGCAAACTCTCACCTGTGTGGAGGGGTCACAAGTCATAAAGGTTGGAAACCACTGGCCTTAGTGTCTTTCTAGCACGACAAACTCTGACTGACCTGTTTCACGTCATAAATTAAACAACAAAGTCCAAAGAAACATTTAAAACCTCAAAGAGACCGCTTTTGCAGGAACTATTTGCACATGCGGCGGTATCTATATTCTCTCTCTGAACTTAAAGTTGTGACATATCATGGCGGAGTCAACGCATGACTTCCAAAAACCGCTGCCACTGGTTCAAAATAGCATGTGAATGGAGGCACTGAAGCAGGTTATTGGGATCAATAGCTGTCATAGCTCATAAATGATCCTCTCTGGGGCCATGCTTTAACATTATTGAGGTGATTAAAAGGCGATCAGGTCCGTCACTGGATCAATACACTGTATACATAGTGAATGTTGCTCTCTTGGCCACTTGGTGACGTCCAGTCCAGTGATGGATATATAGAGCTACAACCAACTTAAAGGGGTTTGTTTGTTTATACAACTTGGAGTGGTCACGTTGGAGGACGCCATAGTGCAATAGGATTGAAGGTTTTAAGTTGCTGCCATTTTGGTGTCCAGGGTTAGTGCCGCTGGCTGGGTAATCAATTAGCAGATCAGCGATTAGAGGAGGCTTTCTCAGTCACCTGCATCACTGCATAATACCTTAATCCACTGGACCATATGCCGCTACTGCCGGGGACTTTCCAGTATGAATTACTGTCATACACACGCACAGGTAGAGACCACCTGGATGTCATGTCACACACTCCCACATCACATATCATAGACGCCAAATCAAGCATTTTTGTCACACACATCAAACACGCACATATCTCTAGGTTCATTATTACGCTGTTTACAACTGCATTACATAAGACATGAAGTCTGGCAGGTTCAACTGACCGTATATGAACTTAATTATCTAAATTTACTTGTCAACAACAGAGTAAAGTAAAGCCATTAGTTAAATTAGAAATCCTAAATTAACTGGTAAAAGGCCTCACAAGCACCTTCCTCATGTGTCTGTGAATCCAAACACTTAAAGGGATCATTATGACTTTGAGTATTTGTGCATGTTACTCGAACAGTTTGAACATGTTTGCTAAGACAGATGAAACTGTTTTAAACAACGCCAGATGTTCAGTACCTCATCATGCAGTTTACTATACAGGCTTTTGCACAAAAAAGTGAATAAATAAACTCTAAATAAAGTATTTGGTTGGGTTTTACCTCTTAATTTAACATTTCATTGTGCTAATCATAATAGCTCTGGACAACACATTTCAGTATATACCCAAAATTGTACCCAGGACGGGGCAATGTGGGCAAAATCTTCCATAACTCCATAATGATATATATCATGCTATAGCACGTTTTCTGGTACTTTCATGAATAAATAGCCTAGTGTATATGAAATAATCATATGGTGAAGCATATTTTTGTATACTCTTGTGCACTTTTAGTACTTGAGAAATAAAAGTACTTATTCCAGTGTTTCCATGCTACACGAATAATCTGATGTAAAGACAAAACCAGAAGTTTTCAAATGATATTCCCTCAAAATATTTCATATTAGAAATGTCAGTGAGAATGTAGTCATTATTATCAATTTAGACTGTGTCATTGTTTGTCACTATATCTTAATATATGATTTCATCCCATCCATTTGTTTACAAGACGATGAATTATCATATTGAATTATCGCCAACATTTTGTTTTCTGTCTCTCCCCTCTAATATTATACCTGTATGTACTTTTATGAGTATAGAATTTGTATATGAGTTTAGCTATGGACAGTGGTAATTTATTGGATTTTGGGTCGCATAGTTTTACATCCTGTGAAGTTTAGGTTAAAAAAAAATACAACCATAGAATCAAACCAAGTTTTTACCATGAGAAACTCGAGAAGTAGATTTTTGGCAAATAGAGGCTTGTATGCTATACGTCTCCTTATTGTGTGCTTTAAGAAACTGCGGACATTTCCTTTGTGGTACAGTATCTTATCTTGAACACTTGCATCAAATTCTGTCACCCCTTCAAATAATGCTTCCTGCAGTGCGGATGTCCAAGGTTGAGGCGAGGGCTTGCGGCAGGGTATAATTAGCTGTTGCAGAGGTGACTGGGTCGGGGTCAGGGCTGAGGTTGATTTGAAGTTAAAGGGACCATTCATTTTTTAAAGTAGGGTTGTTTGAGGTACTGCAGACCGCCATCCACTGTAGGTAAAACACTGATACCACTGGTACCTCATACAACCCTGCTTCAGTGTTGGGCAGTCTGAGGAGATGTGGTTGATTGGTTGGTCTTGTCGGATGATAATTTGGATTTTATAAGCTTTAACAATCTCACGAAAAGTCTGTGGCAATCAGTGAATTGCTGCTAAAAGAGGCCCTTTATTGGTTCTTGACTTGGCTTCTTCTCCTGAGTCGATCATTCGTCTTTTCAAATCTGCGTGACGTTTGTTTTTATGATGAAGAAGCATTTTGGACTCTTCCTCTGTGTGAGGAGGCCGTGTCTTATCCCTCAGATACACACAGGGTAGATTAGAGGATTAGCATCCACAGGGCTAATGCTAACACTGCACAGCTACTACAGATGGCATTGTCGCACACACACACACACGCACGCACACACACACACACACACACACACACACACATACCGAAAGTGGGTCATAGTCATGGTATTTGTCTGTTTTCCTTAATTACAGTGATTGGAACTAAAGAGAAAGCCAAATCAGTTGTCTGATAAGGATATTTAAGGGAGGACGTCTAGTTTATCATGTGCAGTATTTATGCTTATATGTCAGATCTGCCCAAACAAACAGAGACCTGATGAAGAGCACTGAACTTCTGTGTAACACTTTGCACTTCTGCATCACACATTGCAGCTACCATTCATTCATCTTTCATACACTTTATGTAAATAGCTGCAAGCACATAGTTTTCAAGGTGTTTTCTTGATGGTAAACTGGACAGTATGTCATTTGGGTGTCACTTGTAGACCTGAAAGAAGAGACATGTCAATTACTCGATAAGTCAATCAACAGAAAATTGATGGGCAACCATTTTGAACCTCTATTCATTCTTTAAGTAATTTGTTTTACTTTAAATTTTAGCAAAAATGACACATATTTGCTTATGTTCCTTGACATGGGATAGTAAACTAAATATCTTTCCACAATTTTCTGTTTATAGACCGAACAACCACTCAATTAATAAAGAGAATAATTGGCAGATTAATCGATATCTCTTGTTTTTTGGTATCTAAATTTGAAACTAAATTTCTTTTGGGAAGTGTCGAGTGCGGACTAAAAAAAACACACATAATCCTCTTAGTTCTTTTGCTCCTGCCTCGGCTTTGTAACTTTCTTTAGCTCCTGCTGCCTTAAAAATACATTCTGTACTTATAGCCTCATGTTAAATAGAGTAAAACATACTGGACAGTTAGTCGTATTTAAAGTAACAAACAGTAAGCGCTACATATAACTGTGCTTTGGCAAACATGACTGGTGTCGTAACACCTTTTGAACTGCAGCCCACAACATCACGTCCTATTAACGTTATGGCGTGTACTAAAGATTGTACTAGAGGAGTGACCATGCCTCTTTTAATCTTTAGAGCTACTGCACAAACTCGCGTTGTAACCCCAATGTTAAACTTGTTTCAAAACCATTTCAGTCACGACAATTAGTGGTCTGCAGTAACTTAAAGCAGTGGTTCCCAGCCTGGTGGATCAGGACTTTTCCTTACGTGGTAAATCTGAGGGGAACTGCATAGGAAAGAAAAAATAACACGTTTTGACAAATATTCATGTTTTTTAGGCTTTTCTCTAATGTTTTCTCGTTTCCTGTGACACAGTGGATAGTTCCTCTGCAGGACTCAAAAACCCTCAAATAAAACAATAATGATGATTTACAGCAGGCGTTTGTAATTCCCTTTAGAAATGTCTCAGATGTGAAAATCACTCCCTGGTCTCTGCTCTCAGCTCATTAACACATTCAACCTGTAATGAGGGGTTGAAAGTAGACATTGCTTAATTATAATGAGTTTTCTGCTTGAAAATATAGCTTTTATTTTAGCTAAATAATGCTTTCTTTTCAGCACCATATTCCTCTGACTGTCACTGAATGTAATCTGAAACTTCCATTTCTCCAGCAGTTAACTGTGATTTCACTTGCTTCATCTAAAAGAGGTTCAAAGTATTAAAAGTAATAGTAGTATTATAGTTTGGTTTTAAGTTTTTCTGTAGTTGCACCACTTTCCATGATTAACCAAGTCAAGTGGTTGATGCAGTCGTGCCGATGTCAGCTCCAGCCCTCTGTTTTGTGAACGTGGGGCTGAGAGCGTTACCAGTTATTTACTTTAAATGAGGTCTTTAATGTATAAAGTGGAGATGGTTGTCGGGTTGCATAAGGATTTGTCCACAACTTCCAGTAATCTCCCAGAGCAGGTCAGCATAGGCCTGTAGGTGGTGCGAGCCTATATTTAAACATTGCAGTAAGAGGGTTGTAGGTTCGGACCGTTAACCATCACAACAGTTAGCTAGCTGCAGTGTTTGTTGACATTTTTAGTCTTACAGTAGCCTAAGTTAACGTGTGTGTTTGTTGTGGATCCAATACAACTGGGGTTCTTTACAGGCCTTTTATGATGAAAAAGTAAAGAAACACACATAAAATGTTCAATAACGACAATGATATTTAAAAAGTCTTCCCAACAGACACTGAAAACATGAAAATGCTACGATACTTATGCGTGTGTTGGTACAGAATCATCCTTATTGTTGCAGCAGACACGTCCGTTCAAGTCGGGCAGTGGTCTGTTCATGCAGGTCTAACTCTGTTGGTAGTTTATCCCCCCCTCTTCCTATCGTTTGCAGTAGCTACCTCCTATACTGGGTCACTGAACTAAGCTGTCTAAGCTTAACTGCCCTCCCAGGCTAATGCTAACTAAGTACCTGAGCATGGCAGGTGGCATCGGCATGACTCAGATGTGCTCATATGCTGCATCTGTAGAGTTAACGGAGGCAGAAGTTTTCACCTTACATGACAGACTGAGGACTCCTGCAGGTGAACCGCTTTTCATAAACACTTCTGAGAAAAATAAGACGGCCACCCGGCAGGACAGGAGGGTGGTGTTGAGAGGATTATCCATATGGTCGCAAAACTCCTTTTACTCAGCAGCAAGGCTTATTCTGAGACATTTTTACTTTTAAAGCACAGACTTAAAACCTCACCTCATTTAGAGGCTGTTGCTTGGCAGCCAATCATTCAGTGAAAGAAAACACGTAAAGATCACATTAAACAAGACACTGTTTGGTTGACTGTGTCCAATAAACCAAATGTTAAACTATTCTTGTTCCCATTTATTTTGACAGTAATCAGATAGAGAGCAGAAATGACTAGTTAATTATTTAATTAGTCAAACTTAGCAAAACAAAATTAACCTGCAACTAATTGTTGCAACTTTGTTTCTAATGATGAACCTTTTCGGATTTTATTTTTTTATGTCATATGTTGTAAAGTCCACAAAGAATTTAAAGACCTCGCCGTGGAAAGAAATTTAATATTTCACTATATTCTGACATTTTACTGACAAAAAGATTCAAATCAATTAGCAGTTTAACTGATGATGAAAGTAATTATTTGCAGCCCTGTGAAATGTGGGGAGATGGGTATGACATGAGAGAGCGGATAAACAAACCTTTAGTATACAAAGCATACACAGTAATAGTAATAAAAGTACTTTAACTCTCCTCATTCACTGGAAAACTTTAAAAGTGAGAAAACAGAGGTTGCAAATAAATAAAGTCACACAACATTTCAGTTACATGTGTTTTCTCAACTCACCTGAGGGCCAGCAGGCAAGCAAGAGGCACAATATTTCAGTGTGTGTGTGTGTGTGTGTATGTGTATGTGTGTGTGTGTGTGTGTGTGTGTGTGTGTGTGTGTGTGTGTGTGTGTGTGTGTGTGTGTGTGTGTGTGTGTGTGTGTGTGTGTGTGTGTGTGTGTGTGTGTGTGTGTGTGTGTGTGTGTGTGTGTGTGTGTGTGTGTGTGTGTGTGTGTGTGTGTGTGTGTGTGTGTGTGACAGCTGTGTCAGCATTTACATGCTAAACTGGCTTCCATCTGCTGGTCATGTGCAGTGGCACCTCCTGTACCAACCTGAGGAACTAGTTCCCGTGTCAGCACCTTATTGTTTACTCTTGTTTCTGTGTGAGAGATCTCACAAACTCATGAAACAAACACTGGGGGAAAAGCCTTTTTCATCTATGCAGCTTCAAGCAAGTAGTGCCCAATGTTTCTATAAATGTATATTTGTACATGTCTACATAGTCAGTAGAGGAAGAAGCACTCACGGGTTTCACTTCAGTACCACAGTCTAGAAAAATCCGACTTTTTCAGTCCTGATACAGATATCTGGGCTCTGAGTATCAGTCGGTACCAAATACTGATCCAATACCAGTTTAATCAACACAAAAATGAAAACTTATGCACAAGAATATGTATAATATCTTATCCAACTATCTCATTCTATTTAACACTTGAAACAGCGACTTGTATGTGACCGCGGCGAACACATGAACGCTTAAAGTCCTAAAAATAAAAGTATTCATTATGCGGAATGGCCCATTTTAGAAATATAAATATGATACTACTGGATTATAATTGTTGACGCGTTAATATGTAAGTACATGTTGTAATTGGTAAAGGTGGAGCTAACCACTTCATATACTGCTGGGCAGCTGAATCTATAGTAATATGTACTTTATCATTTATTGGTTGATGGTTGTTGAATATAAGTTATATTTTGTATTCATCTTAACAGTAACCGGTTATTTATAGCTGTCAAATAAATGTAACAGAGTAAAAATAACATTAACGTGTGATATGAATTTGAGTAGAAGTATAAAGTAAAGTATGGAGTACAAGCACCTCAAAAATGTAACTAAATAAATGCACTTACGCGTGTTGTTTCTTTCAGCTGTAGATTTACATGCATCAGTTTGTATATAATAGGTTTTATTTTTTAATGTACATGTTGTCAAATACCCATACTGTACGTAGCATGTACTGTATGAGTTTCTTTGTGTGTATGCATACAGGTGTTGGTAGCATGTGTGTGGCAGAATCAGTGTGCACCTGCTGAGTAAGAGTCAGGGTGAGGCGCAGGTAGGCTTAGTGTCGGCTGACCTATATAAACACACAGACAGCTGGACTGAACAGCAGTCCTCGCTGGCAAACTACACAGTTCAAACAGCTTCTGCAAAAACACACAGCTGCTAGATATGTGAGGAAATACATCACAATATTGTCCTCGGAAATTAAAATATAAGTCCTCATGATCTGTGTTGTCCTCATGAGTCGGCTCATGAACAGATAAATGGATTTTTCATTCAAACGTTACACAGGAAGTGTATATGATTGAGTCATGTACAAGCCATGTACTGACCCTAAAATAAAGTGAGTATAATTCTAGGGGAGAGTTTCTGCAGATGGAAAACTTGTGTACTTACATATCTGTTCTGTTTGTTTTTTCAGATCTAATTATTAAAGTCATTCAACAAAACATGGGTGGAATCAAAATAGAAGAATGGAGAAAGGTACGTTTGATTTTAGTGATATTTGAGGTGAACTTTATGACACTTTACTGATAAATGTGTTTATTCATTTAATACATGTGAAAGATGTTCTTGCAAACTCTAAAACATATAAGTGTTGACATTTTTAATGACATTTTACTGCCTAAGAGTGTGTGTCATTTGAAAGAAATTGCAGACTAAACTATATATTTCTCACATACTTTAAAAACGGAACAGTAACACATCTTAATTATATCATGGCGGTGTGTCTTTTAGGGTTCCCCTGGTTCAAGATTCTGATAATTTTACCATTTTTTATCTTTTTCCTACTTTGCGTTGCCTTCACATCCGTCTTTCATACTTGGAATTTTGCTGCCTAATCTCTCGGCTGTCACATTGACCTTGTTTTGTCTGTCTTTCCCCCCTCTTGCTACGGCTTCGTGTGTGTGCATGTGTGCATCTGCATACATTGGTGTGCACATACTGTGGGGTACACAGCCAGAAAATGTGGTCCTGTTACTACAGGTAAACTCTTCATAACATTGTATTCAAATAATACACTCTGCAGTGTCTCAAAAATGACTATGTGAAGGGTAATGATGATTGCATGAACCCTCTCCTCCCGCAGTCGATCTACTATGAGGCAGGATTCCTCATTTGTTCGACCATCGGCATCATGTTCGTGGTGCTCACCCCCATCATAGGCATGTGTTTCTGTGTGTGTCGATGCTGTGACAACTGCGGAGGGGAGATGCACCAGAGACAGAGAAAGAACGTCGACTGTCAGAGAGGTTTTTACACCGCCTCGCTCATTGCCACGTCCATCTTCATCGCGTGAGTCGTCAGTTTTTATCATTATTGTCTTCTTATTTATCATCATGAGGATTCTTTGTTCTTTCATGACAGACATTAAGGTATTATAAGTGTGCGTCTAACTGCATTCTGATGGGTTGTTGGAAAGTGGATTTTCAATATACTGTGCAGGATACTGGAAAAAGTATTTACATGTACTGTAGACCTCGACATATATTATATTTTTTCAGATTAAGAGAAAGGGGCGCATGCTTTGTTAAACTTCCCAAGATCCCAAAGCAACCTGTACACAAATGTTTTCTGAATTTTAATCCCCCCTCACATCGTAAAATTAAAAAGCTTAGAAGTTAATATGACAAATGAACCACAACGTCCCCGCTTAGAGTCCAGCCTGCATTTTTCTCTCACCATCACTGTGCAATCTGTGTTAAAGGCAACAAACACAAACAAATTACTAAAAAGGTAACTAGCTAGAATGAGCTTTATAAAAACAGAAATGTATCTAAATTATGCAAAATCAAGGGGTGTAAAAAACCTTTATGTTGTACTGTTTTGTCATGTTTGTGTGTATTGATATATCTCGGTTCTTAAAAGATATAAAAGATTTAACTACATCATTGTTGGACTCATAATGGACGGTTTAAAAAAAAAAATCAAAATTGATGCAGCAGAACCAGACACATATTTGCATTCCTTGCCAAAACCTGGCGCCTACATTGCCCATAATGCAACTTGACTGTTGAAAAGTTTTGTAGGAGATTCAGATGTAGTGGAAAATGTAAACTCAAGCCCCTCGTCTCAAGCAGAGACGAGGAGAGGTGTGAACTTCACCTCTTTCTCACTCACGACTTTCTTTTTTATTTTGGATCTTGTAGAATTCTTCAGCTCCAACTAACCTTAAAGTTGTACTCTGTAAGATTTGTATCTGTTTAATTGTCTTTTAAGTTAATATCTATCAAAGAACAAGTTAAAACAAACATAAGACCCACTAATGAAAGTGCCTCTAATTGCCTTTTTGCCGAGTATTACAATATCAGTGTCTGTGGCGACATTCCCTCCCTAAATGTAAATACGCCGCCATGTTAGTGACGCTGCGGTTGGTCTGTGGGCCAGTTATGCTGCGTTCACTTGTAATCCGAAATCGTGAACTTCCAACTTCTGAGTCAGGCTTGTAGTAAGAGTAGAGGTGTAATAGGAACATGTGTGTATGGATTTAAGAGGGTAACATACAGGAGACGGACTGGAAGTAGAGAGGTGAATGTGTTTCAATAAAGTTTACAAAAGAGCAAAAAATAAATAAAAATAGTCATCACACATATTGACCATGAACGTGACACGATGGAGGCTCTGAAAGAACAGGCAGTTACATCTTACTGCCAAAGATGCCGCTCGAAACAACAAATCTCAATTCTTATGGAGTACAACTTTAGTAGACATCACTTTATGCAATTTATAACTTTTGTCACATATGCAGTCACACTCGTAAAGACCCGTAAACAGAAATTAAAAGTGTAAAACCTGTGGAGTTTCCCTTTAACAACATCTGTCCACATGCAGACTGGAACATGTCTGCAGTCTACCTGCTGTGTAGGAAAGTATAGGTGTTGGTCTATATAGTGTAGGTGCACAGTTGCAGAAATACGATCTAAACTGCAGGACAGTCAGGTGTTACTGATATCACTTGGCTGACTGTGAGAGGCCTCTCTGTCTGTCTGAGTGCTCACAAACACACACGAGTACATGAAGCACTTTGTGGCCATTCTGAGGTATGGAGATATTATCTGATCAGGGTCGGCTGTTGTGATTCTTTCATAATCTTTCACACAGAAGATTCTTTCTTTTTCTCAATCTATTGACATTCAATCTAAGCTTTGCTTGAGGCTCGGCAAATGTCTTTAAAAAGGCACAAAATAATATCCAAGTTCAGGAAACATAACAACTTTCGTCAGCTCAGCACCCGGGCGGTCCTCATCGTTCTTCATTGTTTTTAAAAACAGTGAACTGTCAAAGCATTAACCATCCTTCTTTCTGACTTTACTATATTAAGGATGCTACAGCATATAACAACACGAAATGTACAGAATTTCCTTGACAAACCAGGTTAAAACCAGGTTAAGTCAGTATTCATTACTACATGTATTTGTTTTATTTACCAGTCATCAGGTAGATGCATTTCAGTAGAGTGAGATGTTAATTTTCTGAAATATGTTCAAATATTGTGTGCAATGATTGACTGAACATCATGTAGATCTTTCTGTAATCTTTCTCAACTCTTTGTCCGTCTTAAAGTCTTTTTGACACATGTGTGGAATCAAAAACTCTAGACTGTTAAGAAACCAAAGAACGATATAAATAAAGAGATATGTAGCTGAGAAATGTGACTTTACAGTCCGGTCACATGTGAACTCCCAGTGAGGGACTTCTGAGGCCCATGCAACAGAAATACTTGTAACCATGCTGCCCTCTGCTGGTGAATACTGCTCACCGTCTATACTTTACTCATCCTGTACATGTATGTATGTGTGTGTGTTTGTGTGTGTGTGTGTGTGTGTGTTTCAGTGTGGGAGTACTCATTGCATATGCTGGGAACCATAATGTCAGCTCCCAGATTAAGAACACTCGGCGGTTCATCAACACCAACATGAGAGACCTGAAGACATTTGCAAACAACACACCTGCGGTATGCCCTCTCTCTCTCTCTCTCTCTCTCTCTCTCTCTCTCTCTCTCTCTCTCTCTCTCTCTCTCTCTCTCTCTCTCTCTCTCTCTCTCTCTCTCTCTCTCTCTCTCTCTCTCTCTCTCTCTCTCTCTCTCTCTCTCTCTCTCTCTCTCTCTCTCTCTCTCTCTCTCTCTCTCACACACACACACACACATATATTCCTATGTAAAAGACATAAACATTCATGTTTGAATGTGCAGTGTGTCTTTTCTGTTGCAGCAAATTGAATACCTGACAGCCCAGTACACCACAGCAAAAAACAAAGTCCTGTCAGACCTCGACAGTAAGTTGAACTGTTTACATGCAGTATTTGTCTAATTTATGACCGTATCGTTGTCATAAATCCGCCTGATTTTTCTGCATTTCCTGACAGACATCGGGCCTCTGCTGGGTGGGAGGATCCACAGTCAGCTGGAGAAAGAGGTGGTTCCCTCACTGGACACTGCGCTGCGAATGGCAGGAGGTAACACACACTCTGTATTAGCGTCTGTTAAAACCTCCCGTTCAGCTCAAACAGTGAGATGTAGTATCACAGTGCAGTGGTGATGCTGCGGAGCTGAAATAATATCTCCTCTTTCTGTCGCCACATCTGATTGCTCATATTTATTTCTAAATTCAAGGATAAACCTCTTCAGCCATCAACTACTAAACTATAAGATGCTGTTAATGTTTTGTGTTACATAAGATGCTCAGAAGTCTCTAATCAGGCCAAACGATACTATGTTGTTTAATTCACGAGTAGGTAAGTAGGTAAGTATGGAATTAAATTTGAGTAATTTCCAGGTCTGGATAAGTTTGGAAAAAGGGAAAAGAGTTAATTGTACATCCCTACTGTTCCTGTCTGTGGTGTTGCAGGTTCACAATTATTAATTTCACTTTTTAAGCATTTAGTTTGGATAAAATGTTGTGTGTTGAACATGTCTCGGTTTAGAGTTCATTCACTTATATGAGCTACATTATGTTGGTAAAAATGTCTTGTAATTGGCAACATAATGGCACACATCAGATGTCAGAATTTAACATACATGTTAAAAGTGTGATTTTAAAAACATTTATTTACATAATAAGCATCAACAATCGGTATTCAGATGTTTAATATTGACTGAAAAATCCTCAGAGAAGTCTGAAAATTTGAAATGGAAAATGTGAAGAACCCTGAATTCAATACAAAATACCTTCACATTGCCGGACCATACTCAGCACAGGAATACGGTCTGGCTACAACGGCTCATTATTCTGGGATAAATGGGAAAAAACTCTGGGTTGTTTGTATTATTTAAACCAGGGGTGTCCAGCCCTGCTCCTGGAGAGATACTGCGCTGCATTTTTTAGGTTCTTCCTCTACTCTAACACGCCTAACACACTAAAGATTTGCTTGTTATCCAACCCTTGGCTTTACCTGCTTGATAATGAGTAGGTCATTAAAGTCAGGTGTGTTGGTGGAGGGAGAAACCAAAAACATGCAGGGCAGTAGCTCTCCAGGAGCAGGGCTGGACACTGCTGTTTTAAACCAGTTACAATCGTCTTGGGCGGTGCTCAGGCACGGATGCAAAATAGATTAAAAAAATAGATAAAAAATAGATAAAAAAATAGCGGAAGGGTATATATCCCAGCCAGACTAAATACAAAATAATACACTTTGATCATGTTGAATGTTTCTATGAACTGATATCGTAAAGCAACCCTTATTTTGCTGAACTAAAAATCAAACATTGTGACACCGTTGCAACATATATGTACTATGTATGATTAGATAAATGGATTTTGTGATGCAGAATGATTTACTTTGCACAGTTTCCTCTCGTGTGGTTTTATTATCATCCCAATGTATCTTTAAATGGCTTATTACCATTCCATATCATACCTCCTTACCATTTATTTAACTTTCCTTTCTCCTTTTTGATTTCTTCACATTTCTTTTTATCTAAAGCAAAAGTTGAGAATGCCATCAAAGGTAATCAGAGCTGATCAGAACCACTGTTGTACCCTGTAAACGTCTTCTATTGTGGTTTTCCTTTGTGGATTGTTTATCTGTGGTCAGTGTTATCGTAACAGTTTGGATAGTTCTGTGGTGGTTGCGTGACTTGTGAGTGTGTATCAATATAAACCGTATTAGGCTCAACACACTGTTCTGGATTATTTTAGTAAAAGTGTAGTTTTTGTTTCTAACTTTTAATCCGATATCCTCTTCCCTCTCTCTCCTGTAGCTATGCGTGAGACCAAAGAGGCCCTAGAGAACGTCAGCTCTTCTCTGGAGGTTCTTCAGGAGGGGACGGGGAAACTTCAGGCCAGTCTATCGGGGGAGCGCGCCTCTCTGTCCAACACCTTATCGGACCCTGCCTGCACTAACGGAGCTGTGTCTCCCACCTGCAGCTCCATCCGCTCCACGCTGTCCCAGCTGGGAATCAACGCTGACTTCTCCAAGGTAAAGAGAAAGTAAAGGTTCTCCGACACTTGAGATAAGAAACAAAACCTGGAAATGAATGGAAATGAGTATTTTGATTGCAGTATCTCCATATTTACTCATCTTCTTCCTCTTTCTGTCTGTCAGCTCCCAGATGTCAATCACGCCTTGACCAATGTCAATACCGTCCTGAGAACTGACCTCAGCAACATTGTACAAAAGGTTAGTGTCTGTCTCGTTAGGCAGCTCGCTTTTAACATCCTTGTTAAAATGAAATGGTATATTTTTCCTAATCATCTTTTCTCTGTTACGTTCCACCTCCAGGGTTACTCATCATTTAATGATACACCAAAACTGGTTAAAGACCAAACTAAAAACATTGTCTCAGGTACACAAGAGCGTGTGTGTGTGTGCGCGTGTGCGTGCGCGTGCGCGTGCGTGTGTGTGTACTGAATGTATGTGTATTTAGTTTGCCTAACAAATATAGTTATTTTCCCTTCTTTGAAATTGGTATCGCATTAAATCTGACTGTAGTCTTTCACTTTTTCTCCTCTCCTCTTCACCTGCGTACTTGTGAATGATGAAACCACAGCACTACCTCGTAAGTCCTTCTTTCACCCTTTTCCGCCTTCTGTTAGACCCCCCTTTTCTCATTGTTGTCACCTCTGAGTTGACAGGCCTTCTAATTGAAATTAAAAAACAAATGCACTTATTAATTTTGCTTTCTGATTATTTTCTTTGTGTGTGTGTGTGTGTGTGTGTGTGTGTGTGTGTGTGTGTGTGTGTGTGTGTGTGTGTGTGTGTGTGTGTGTGTGTGTGTGTGTGTGTGTGTGTGTGTGTGTGTGTGTGTGTGTGTGTGTGTGTATAGGAGTAAAAGGCATGCTGGATAAGATTGGCACAGAGATCACCAGCTTCTCCAAGATGTTCCCAGTGGAACCTTCTCTGGCCAATTTCACCATTTTTCTCAACCAAGGACAGAAAAGCATTGAGTCCTATTATCCACAGCTTGACCAAATGGATTTCTACAGGTTTGTGCATACGTGTTTGTCAGTGTACAGGTGGTGGGAACAAAGAAACACACATTACATAGTCACATTATGGGGGCAAACTTCCCATCTGAGGGACAAGAATTGAGCCTCCACAGGGTTAACTAATTCTTTTCAAAATGGCTGTTATCAATATTTTTATAATTACAGTGAATACATGCATTTATTTTAGTGCTCCCCTGAATCTCTCATCAGCTTTACAGAGCTTTATATTGAGTTTCAGCTCATTGTTTAGCTGTTAGGCCACATCATTCGTGTTTTGGTTCACTCTCACCGCTCTCATAGGGTTGTTTTCATCCGCAGCAGGCAGCTTTTTTCATCAAAAAAGCTCTAAAAACCCACTGAAAATGACCTGCCCAGCACCAGACAGCAGGCAGACACGGTTAGCGACTAGCTGTTGAACATAGTGGAGCATTTAGCAGCAAAGGAGACAGATATTTCCCTTAAGAGTTGGTGGACTTACATTTACCAGGTGGCCAGAAACACACACTTTAAAAGACTGATAATGTAGCTCTGTGTCTGTGTAAGTAAGCGGTTGCTATAAAATCCTCCATATAAACTTATAAAGTGGATAATATGCCAATGCTGTGTTTCCACTGCCTCCAAGTGAACCAAAAAAATCAGCTGTTATGAAAATGGTTATGGTTAGTTATGGTCAATACATTAAGTCTGTGTGTGTGTGTGTGTGTGTGTGTGTGTGTGTGTGTGTGTGTGTGTGTGTGTGTGTGTGTGTGTGTGTGTGTGTGTGTGTGTGTGTGTGTGTGTGTGTGTGTGTGTGTGTGTGTGTGTGTGTGTGTGTGCCGCAGGTGGGTCGGCTGTGTGGGGGTGCTCTGCATGGTCGTCCTGGTCCTGGCCTTCAACACCCTCGGTCTGCTGTGTGGCACCTGCGGCTACGACAAGCAAGCTACACCAACAACACGCGGCTGCCTATCAAACACAGGCGGCAACCTGCTAATGGCGTACGTTACCATACCAATGTTCCAACACTCAAACTGCAGGGGGCCGAGTCTGAAATCACTCCCTCATTCACACATTCAAAAGTCTCTGTATAATGCACACTAAACAGTCACAGTAAATAAAATGGCAGACAGTAAATGTCGTTCACTATTTAGAAAATAGAAAGTGAGTTGAGACGCTGCGTAGACTATAGATATTTTGACTTTAAAAAGTTACAGATAGGAAGGTCTAAACAGATAAAATATGGCCAAAGCTCAGTTACATACACTCTAAGGTCCCACCATTTAACATTTATACAGCTTTGTCCCTGCTGAATAATGTATTTAGCCAGTTATTCTTAGCAGATATCCACTGATATTTCTGTGTATTTATGTTTCACACACTCTGCCTTTTGCTCTTTCAGTGGGGTGGGCTTCTCTTTTATCTTCTCCTGGGTGCTGATGGCCATCGTGACCACTTTGTTTGTTGTTGGTGGCAACGTGGAGAAGATGGTGTGTGAACCGCTCGCCAACCGACAGCTATTTAAGGTGCTAACAACAAACTCTCTTCCTCCCTGATCTTATTTACACTCTCCTCTCTCTGTGTGTTTACCTTGGAGAAAGTTTTATCAGTGCAGGATCGTGTTGCATAATTGACAACACTGTGTGTGTGTGTGTGTGTGTGGGTAGATCATAGACACACCATTCCTGGTTCATCCCCAGAAGAAGAACTTCCTTCCTGGGATGCTGTTTCAGAATCCGAACATTGACTTGACTTTGGGAAGCATGTACAGGTAAAATGCCAATTTACTGTGTGTCTAGTTCTTGATGTCCAAAAAAATTAATTCACGCAATGAAAAAAACAGTTTCAGTGTGTGACCATGTTTTGTCTCGTAGGGACTGCTTTGAGAACAACGGTCTGTACCATTCTCTGCAGCTGGAGACAATGTTCAACATCAACTCCTTCCTCAACAGAACTGTGGTACGTGTCAGTTTACTGTGTAAGAAATGCTTAAAAAAATGTGTGTTACTGATGAATTGGTGGAGCAGGATGAACGGTAACTTACTAGTTTATATGTGCGTTTCACAACAGTACAACAGGGATCTGGCCAAAGTGTTTGAGAGTGTGAAGGTCGATCTGCAGGACATCACGCTGCTGGAGCAGGCGGGCAGGGACAACCTCATCAACTTTGCAAACTCTGGGGTCGGACAGATCGACTATGAAGCCTTCCTGGCTGAGGTAATCTGTGTCTGTGTGTCTGTGTGTCTGTCTGTGTACAGTACATTTCTCCCATATGGGGACAAAAAGCAGGAATAAATCGTTAAGTTAATAAAAACAGTCATAGTTTACAAATACAACTGATGCATCACAGTTTAATTTTGAACGCTTATTCTCTTGTAAAAGAAGATACTGATACAAACATAAAATGCTCTCAGCATGAGAAGAAGATAATTAATTTTGAGCAGGCATTTTTTAGCTTATTCTTATTGAGATTATGAATTAAAAACTTCAGCATTCATGAGCGAATGCCTTGTTTTGTTGTTTTAGGTAAATAAGGGAGTCACTCTCGTGGATCTCCTGTCTTTCTCTACTGACCTGGAGGCTCAGGCCGACCAACTGGTGAGTCTCATCATAATCGTACCGACAAGTTACAGCAACATCATGACAGCTTTTATCATTCAAATGTCAAACTCGTACAGAAATATGATTACAGTGATGTTTTACACACACATATGCAGTAAACATTGCTTTTTAAGTATCATGCAAGTTATACTTACAGTTCTGCAGCCTGACTAAGATGAGGAATTTAGCTGCAGGGACCTGTCACATTTAGTTTCCATTCAAGTTTAACTTATGCTGCTAAAGTATTTAGACCCAGGCAGTTGACTAGAGATTATTGCGTATTGCCTTTTTTCATTTTAATGTATATTGACATGATAAACTGTAGGAATGAAGTAGAAATATTCTTAAACCAACAAGCCCAAATCTAAAGTTGGACAGCCTCTCTGGAAAAGGATTTCACTTCATGCTCAGTCGGTCTGAACAAGCTGTCCATTCACCCTGAACACACACACACACACACACACACACACACACACACACACACACACACACACACACACACACACACACACACATTTATGGCACATGCATAAAACATAGTACAGGAACTGTCCCATTTAAAGGCACATGGGACATGCCACAGAAAGATTAGTGTGTGCATTTATTTCTACAGAAGAAGGAATAATAAATAATTGAGTTAATATTCATTACCTTATTATCCTAAATATGTAACTACAACAAACTGTTATATCATCTCCTTTCTGTGTGTGTGTGTGTGTGTGTGTGTGTGTGTGTATGTGTGTGTGTGTGTGTGTGTGTGTGTGTGTTTGTTGGTTTACAGCCACGTGGTGCACTGGAGAACGCACTGAAAGGACACGCCAGCAGTATCAGACAGATTCACAGGGAACAGGTGGTTCCAATGGAGCAAGCAATGGTAATCACCTCTCCCATGAAACACCTACCCTTCATACACATGCACAAGCAAATATCCAAAACATGTGTTTCTTCTTCTGACAAAGTGTTTTATATAACATGAACACTCTTGTGCACTCTTGTTCATTTTAAAGCTTACTGTAAACAGCTGACATATAAAACTGCAGATAAAGTGCGACAAAATGTACCTGAATTCTACAAACTACATGAAGAAAGTTTCACATTTAAAGAAATTTTGAGGAAAAAATAAATTAAATTGTTTTCTCTCTTCTTCCTTGTCGTTCGTTTAATGGTGACAGAAATATGTCAAAGCGCGGGTAAGCCGCAGTTCATACACTGCAATGTGACGTGTTATTTGTGCGTGTTTGTCGTAGAAGTGTCGTTAATGTTGTGACAGACGTGACGTGACGTGACGTGATGTGACGTGACGTGACGTGATGTGACGTGACGTGACGTGACGTGACGTGACGTGACGTGACGTGACGTGATGTGACGTGACGTGACGTGACGTGACGTGACGTGACGTGACGTGACGTGACGTGACGTGACGCGATGTGTTTGTTAATTAGACATGAGACATTTAGACTGTTTTTGTTTTTGTGCTCACACAGAGCACACTGAACCAGAGTATCAAGCAACTGCAGAGGATGTCCAGCGACCTGCCGGTGAGGAAGAAAGAAATCAACTATTAAAACACAACAGTACTGTTTTACTGTTACTCTATTGTTTTATAGCCGTGGTTTATTAAAGACAGTTTACTTTCATATTGACTGATCAACAACAAGACAGGAAACCTTGTAAGATTTACGTTCACTGATTCACTTTTGCACTGAAAAACTTGATGGAACCATCGTTTGTTGTAAATACGATAAAGAAGAAGTCTACGAATCGAACAATGCAGAAAACTTCTGTTTTATTAACTGAACTTAAAAAACAAACTATTAACAATTACTCTCCAATTGTCTCATAAGAACAAAAGAATCTCTCTGTCTTTTAGGTCAAGGTCACAAATGTCCTGAGTGCCATCGATGCAGCAGAGTACCTCATCTCTCACAACGCCTCCCATGTGGTGAGACAGGTAAATAAAACAGCAAATACGAGCAATGAACAATATGTAACTATACTTGTTGCTTTAAACTGGTCATTCAGATGATGATAGATGGCGTTTTGATCTAAAAAAACAACCAAATTTTCATCAATTGCTCGGCTCAACTTTTAAACCAGATGTTTAAATAACCTTTAACCCCTTAACAACATCGGCTTTTATTCCGAGCTTGATTAACCTGAGCAGAAACACCACTACAATAGAAACTCTTGCTTAAATGTATGAAATGACTCAGTGTTTTATCTTACCTTAGTAATCCACAGTAACCCTCAACCCCCAACTGACTGCAGTCACACATTTGCAGACGTGTTTTCCTCTCTCTCCTCTGTCGGTGTGTAGGAAACAAAGGGCTACACAGAAAACTTGGTGGGATACTTCAAACAGTACACATTCTGGGTTAGAAACTCGGTGAGTATACTACCATGTACACATAATCATCATGTCTCCTTTTAAAGATTGTGGATTCATATTTTACATTTAAGACATTAGGTTTCCATCCACATATTTAAATGCATAAAAAAAGTTAAAATTCAAATAAAAACCAACACAACAGACATGACCAAGAGAAACCTGATATTTGCGTAATAATAGTGGATGGAAACGTGCCGAAATTAGATTTTTTTTAAGCAGATTTTTCTGAAAATTTGTTTGACGTTTTCTCTACATTTGGATGGGAACCTAGCTAGTATGTCAGCAGAAGGGAAGAGAGTAAATTTAAGGTTCAAACTGCTCAATTACAACCCCAAAGGACAAATGTTCCTGTACATGAACAGTAAAACTCGAGCTGCACTCTTTGAGTCAACGTGATGTTCAGGGTTTCTCAGCCCAGGAAGCCACTTTGATTTAAATTAATAAGAAGGTTCAGGAGAGATCATCTTTCCACTGCTACACCAATATACTCATCAAGTCATGGTTTTACGTTGGAGGTCATTCATACAAACACTGTAATCTATATTTTTTGGGCTTTTGGTGTATTTTCCCTGACAGTTGACTTCAGAGGTGGCCCAGTGTAAACCCATCAGTAACCTGGTCGACAGCATGGAGATAGTAGCGTGCACCTTCATACTCGATTCAGTGGTAAGGAGACAGAACATTGTGGTTTGTGTGTGTGTGCGCGTGTGTGTGTGTGTGTGTGTGTGTGTGTGTGTGTGTGTGTGTGTGTGTGTGTGTGTGTGTGTGTGTGTGTGTGTGTGTGTGTGTGTGTGTGTGTGTGTGTGTGTGTGTGTGTGTGTGTGTGTGTGTGTGTGGCAGGCTGCTGAGGTGCACTGACTCCTTTCACAGCTGTATGTACAGTACATGTCCCCTCGCATGTATTTGAGTCTCCACTAAAAATATAAACGGCTCTTTGACGGTTTTAGGGAGCTCTGGGTTCTCTGGAGCAGTGAAGACTGTGGAGTCATTGGGCCACAAAAACGAGAACAGCATGTTCTCAAGTCTCCAACACACTCGCTCACACACACAGGGATGAGATAGGGTCTGTTTTGAGGCAGGACGGGGAGGAACATACAGTACACATACTGTAGATTCTTCCCCGTTTTCACTCCGGCCCCGAGGAGTTGTAAAATTTTATATTAACATATCAGCTATATATCGTGTGTGAGTTTGTGAGTTTAATGAGAGCTCAAACAAGCCAAAGACTGTAGTCAACATAAACAGAGATTTTTATATATCAGCACTCCAGCATGGAGCTGTATGGGCTGCATGCACACATGTTTATATGTATATGTTCGGTCCCATCTGTGCCTCAGAATGTGTACATTACTTGTGCATCCATGTGCATGTGCCTCTGTGTGAAATCTGTACGCTGCAACTAACGATTATTTTCATCATCAGTTGATCTCTTTTCTTTGTTACTCTTTTAAATCTTTAGAATATGAAAATGGAGACTAAACAGTCCAAAACCAAAGGATATTAAAATACCGATCATAGGGAAGAAAAAAAATGTGTGTACTGTATAATTACCATATAGTACTATTTTATACTTATACTGGCCTACATTTCTGATGCAAATATTGATCTTTCTTAGTGCACAACAAGTTATTTTACAGATTTTACATATAAAACATGTAATTGGTTAATAAGTTGTCATGCAGTGATTGATAAAACGAATCAACGCTAAAATAAACCTCATGTAAAGATTAAAATACTGGTGAAAATGCATCAATCCTAATAATCCATTCGCCCGCATGAGTACTTTTACTATTAATACTTCAAGTGCATTACACTGTGCTACTGCTAATTTTTACTTACGACTTTAAAGGATCTCAATACGTCTTCTACCACTGTATTTGAGAGGCTGAGAGCGCCTTCAATGATTAATTCATTTACAAGTTTTCACTTTAATGACAAATTAATTAAGCACTAAAAATCTGTTTATTTTAGAGGGATTACTGTGTGATTCAAAGAAAAATTAACTGGACAAAAGAGGTGAAAATGACGTGTTAACATGTTTTTCAGAACACCTTCTGGTTTGGTCTGGGAGGCTGCTGCATCCTTCTGATCCCCAGTATCATCCTCTCCATCAAACTGGCCAAGTATTACAGAAGGATGGACACAGAGGACGTCTTTGAGGAGTGAGTCCAAACACACGCACACTTCGCACATACTGTAAAGGCTCAGTCAAATCTAGTTAGGTTTGCTCGTAGTTTTTCTGAATCTTTTCTGTAGATCAAAACGAAATTAATTAATCTTTTTCTCTCCTTCTCTCTGTCATTATCTCTTTCCATGGCCCTTTTGATTTTCTCCTCGTGTTGTTTCCGTTTTCTCTCCAGCTGCTCTTACCCGTGGCTTGTTGCTCTTTGATGTTTGTCTGCTATACGTGCATCCTACCATCATCCTCCGTGCGCCCACTCCCCCTTTGATACGGGATTCTTTGACTTTGGATCTTTCTTACTTTTTTTTTCATCACAAATCACAAGCATGGTCTTCCTCTCTTACCCTGGATCTTCATTTCACCATCTTCTCCTGCGTCTTCTTCCTCTCTTTTCGACCTCGACTCTGAGGATCACTCCATCCTTGTTGCTTTCAGCGGAGTCTTCGAGTTCTCTTTCTCACCTGTCCGCCCTCGCTCTTGTGTTGCAGTATGGGTAATACAGGTAATCACGGTGAACAAGCGTGCGATATCCACGGAGACCTCGCTGTGGTCAGGTACGAGCGGTGTCTCTGCTTGTTTGCATGCCGCAGTGTTAACTGGTGGAGGGATGTTTTTGAGAGTGGACAGTGCAACATTTCTCCACAGATGTTGAGTTTATAAAGAATTTCCCATATGTATATATATATATACAGTATATATGTGTGTGTGTGTGTGTACATGTAGCTCCCCTTATAAAGACACTCTGACCCGGTTTCCTCGGGCCTCTGCTCCCCCGATCGACTACGACTGGTGACCTAAAGGAACTCGTCGATGAGGTACTGATCGTCGGTTATAACTTACCCTCATCTAACAACAATTAAAACCATCTCAGAACCACCAGCCTTTTAATCATCATCAACGTCTTGATATTTCTATCTTTTCTTGTCTTCTTCATCCTTCCATCCGTCACCATTTCTTCTTTTAAACGCTGACGCCCGTTCAGACATTGGGGGCTCAGAAATAGAAAAGTTGCACATGATGGAGTTCAGCTGAAAAGACCTTTATACACCTGATACGACGACTGACTTTTGTGTTTGTCCTTGGACGTCCTGCAGGGAGAACAAGCAATTTGTGGTTTTAAAGTGGTCATTTGTTTACTTGACGTGCTGTTGTGTGTAAATCTGAAGTCATGTAGGAAATGGAGCAAATACTTAAACATAAAACATCGTGTCCTGTAATGTCAGTTAATCCTTAACATTCTTTCTTGATGGAATATCTGATTATCCTGATATTTTTGCAAGATTTCAAGTAAATGTTTTGCAAAGAAAAGTATTGATGGATAGAGGATACCATCTTGTTGATGATACCACCCCAGGCAAGCCAATCACAACATTTTATCTCATAAGGGGTGAGTTTTTATCACAGACTGTATAAAAAATGGACGTAGCATCTCCGTCGAGGTCCTTTGTCTCAACTTGATCCAGTCGTCCTCGCCTACAGGAGTCGCCATCTTGTCAGAAGTTGCCTCTGCCTCATTTCCTCTTACCAAAAAAGGTCATGTATGTGACGTTGGGGGGAGGGAGATACGTCCATCTGATTGACGTATACCTGCGAGGAGAATTGAGGGCCAGAGGCTAACTGTCACTCAAGAGGCCGTGCCTCTAATTATTCATAAACTTTAACCTCTAATAAAATAAAAATTAGCCTGGTACAAAAATATTCACCTCCACGTCATGGAGATATGAGCTAAACATACAGACTAGAATGTTTTTTTTGTACCAGGCCTTATTAAGGTTTAATTATGCTGTGAAAACGGCCTTTTTAACATGGGGGTCAATGAGAAACTGCTCTATTGTGCAAACTGCCTCTAGTTGACACTCGGAGAACTGCAGTTTTTGGCACTTCCATATTGAATCAACCAGGAAGTTGCTGTGGTGGGAGCTTGGTTTTGGTACAGTGGCCGACAACTTTGCAACCCCTTCGCTCTCCACACAAAATACGTGATGAGGCCATTATGGGCTCGAGCTCCCACGTGCTATGGACACCATGGTGAGCATGAACAGAGTTTACTAAAGATGAGCGTTGTGGAGGCATCTTTTAAAACAACCAGGATGGCAGAAACAGAAACTCTCATTCACACACACTGATGCACCATCACAGCTCATGTCTGCGTCACATTTTCCTTTGCCGTGATTTGATGTAGGTCTGTCCAATTTCAGAGGCATTTTGTTCTACAGCCCTTGGAAATCGCAAATGAAGTGAGAGGATCCAGACTAACTCGCATTTCTGATTTGGTGTGCCGACATCAGGCTGCCATCTTGTGCCTTTGATTAAAACAATTGTGGGGAAAAGAACTTCGATTCTCTGCCCAAACCGGATTTTTTTGGGCCGTATCATAGCTCTATCCCTAAAATAAATATTCTTCTTCCTCCATTGACCTCCTTGTATATTTGTAGATTTTCACAAGATCATTTCTACTCATATTGGTTTATATTTGCACAAACATGCTTTTGCCTCAGTTTGAAAACAATGGGAGCCTGAATGGTTTAGAAAGTGAGACACGGTCGGGAACAGGGAGGGAATGACACGGTTTATTTAATACATGATATGGTGTTATCTTTAGTAACTAAAAAGGCATCATCCACTTCACCAATAAGCAACAGAAGCGTAACTCTACATCTACATCTGTACTTTGTTTCCTCCATCCCTCTACAATCTTATCACAGAAATGGCAGTGGCAGTTTATAAGTTACAAAATGTTCTCCTGCTAATGCTTTTATTTTGGCTTTTCTCTTTTCCCACAGCGGGCAAGAGAGCTGGAACTGATATTTTATATCGAGGTAAGTCATCTCTCCTGTCTTCTCAAACACATCTCATCATGAAAAAGAAAACACACAGTGACGACTCCAGGTCATTTCTGACGTGACCTTTCTTATTGCAGGATCCCTGGACTCTCCAGCTCACCCATATAGATCTTGTAACACTTCCAAGGACCAAAGCGAAGAACAACAACCATCAGGAACTGTGTGGTGAGGGCGTCCCACCCCCCAGTACCCCTTCACGCCATTTGACATGGACCTCAGATGCCAGCCAACTGTAATTTATCAAGTGTTCTCACGTACACATCAGAACCACAGCCGTCCTTTAGTGTCTCAGACTACTACAACTACCAGAGCGATGTTTCCGCATAGCTAGTTTACATCGACTGTAGACGATACATTTGTTTGTTCTTATGTTATCAGTTTTAACATGGTGACACAAGTGTACATTTTTTACGCTTTCAAAACTTTTGAAAGTTTTATATATTTTTGTTAATGTTTGTTTTATAAGAAGTAAGTCTTTTTTCTTTTTTGTAGAAGTAGCTCTTTTCTTTCTTTGTCAATATTTATAATGTAGCTTGCACCATTTTGACTCAACACGTTGCATCCGACAGGAAATTAGGGAAAGGTCGACATTTTGGGAAATACGCTTATTTGCTTTCTTGTTGACGGTTAGATAAGAAGATACCACCCATGTCTTCTTGTTAAATACCAGTCTGTTCGATTAGTTTTGCATGAAGACAAAAACAAAGTGAGGCAAGAGTACAGCCATGCTACCTGTTGTGCTTTGAGCTAAATGCTAACGTCTGCATGCTAATATGCTGATGTTTACCATGTTCACTATTTTAGTTTCAACATGTTATCATGCTAAAATTAGCTAATTTGGACTAAAGAAAGTATTTGTAGCAAAGTAGAAAGTACTGGAACAAATAAAAATGTTTTACCTGATGATATCGCTAAATGAAAAATCACGTGATCACCAAAGTTATTGCAATTCATTCTCTGGACACTGTAAATAGCAAATTTCATGGACGTCCATTAAATAGTTTTCAAGACATTTCACTTAAAATGCTAAACAAAAAATCACCAAACTTAAGTTTCTGTATAAAATGTCAGAGCAACAAAAGCCACTAGCATGGCTGAAAAAGATCGTCTGACAGGAGTTAATACACCGGACTTTTCTTTGGTCAGACTTCTCAGAGTCGTTTTCATGTGTCCGCCCCGGCAACAGCCATGGACAGAGGCACTGTTTCAAGTTGTCTGTGTGTCCGTACGTCTATCCCATTGAACGTGATATCTCAGCAACCTCTTAAGGGGTTTTCTTCAACTGTGGCACAAATGTTCACTTGGAATCAAGGATGATGATTTTTGAGGTCAGAGGTCAATGTGACCTCACAAAACGCATTTTGTCCACAGTTAATTATGAAGACATTTCACACAAAGGTCTAATAGGTTTAAAATGATGAAGTGATGACATTTTATATCCAACGGTCAAAGGTCAACTTCAATGTGACATCATAATGTTTCAACCGCGTAACTCAGGAACAGAAGCGGAGACGTTTGATCAGAAAAAGAAAATACACTTCATACCTTTAAGTAAATTTCGTCAAAGTCTTCACTACATACATTATGTCAGTCTGGACAGTTTTGATGTAAACTGCAACTTGACTGTTTCACAGAGTTATGAGTTTAATCTGCTTTTGTTAATTATTGAGCTTCAGTGGTGCTGGTATGATTTTGTTCCCTCTGGTTTTTTTTGCAAAGCTCTGTGCTGCTAACCTGACTCTCGCGAGTGGAAATTGGTCCCGCCTTGCTTCCCTCTTCCACCTGCGATCGCCCGACAGGGAAGCGATTTCAGGAGCCTTATCAAAAATCCTTGCATATGACTGGATAGACCACTTGTCCATCATCTTTATTCACGTGCTACTTGAACCACTCACATCGAAACCAATCTGTGACGCTGATGAGAGCAACGCAGGGAAAAGCCAAACAGAACAGCCGACATCGTTTGCACCACCAAAAGCCTTCAGAGCCGTTCTCCGGTGTTGTTTAAAATAGAAATATTTGCTCAAACACGGATGAAATAGCAGCATAGATGTTAACGTCTGCTGCCTCAATGCAAGCCGCCACAGTCGTTTCTCTGCTACGTCACATTTATAAAAACCCACCCAGGGGACTTGATTGGTCTGACCATTTTTTGCGGACCCTGAAATCACTTTCCCATGGAGCGAATTCAGATGGTCGAGGGTAGCAAGGCGGAGTGACGACGGAAGCAAGGCGGAAGGAAAGTCATCTGGCGAGAGTCAGGTCACTATGCTGTAGCTTCATGTCAGCAGACGTGAGAGTGCTAATGATCTTCTGGGCAAGAAAGCAAAAGAGAGCATTTCCCAAAATGCCTTTTAACACTGAATGATAAACCTTGCAGTTCTGTACGGATCTAAATGATTAAAATCCTGGAGACATTAAGAGATCAGTCCAGAGTTAATTTACATCCTACAAAAGAAAGATATTGTGTCTTAGGCATTTCTCGCCAGACCATTAGTGACCACTAGTTTGCTTGTGTTGTCAGAGGGTTTTTTTCTCTTCACCATGCTGTGGTTTGAGAAATACAACTCCCAGAAGCCTTTGTGGTGTCAGAGGCCTGGTTGAGGAACACACAGACAAAAACTATTACAATACAGCTGGAGTTTGTGCTGAGGGCGCATATCTATGAATAAAAACTTCAGTCTTATAAGTGTCTGCCGTGTTTTTCTTCCATAAACACTTGAAACATGAAGTGGATGGACATCTCCTGCTACATCTCCTATTAAGGAAACTGATATTTTTGTTCTTTTGAAGGTTATAAATCACCCAAATTACCTTTTAAGTGTGCTTTTATACTATACATGCACCCTGAGCTGCAGGGAGGAGTGAAAAAAGAAACACTTGATTTGAGTAGAGCACATGTACAGAAGGGTTAGACATCCACACCCCTAAGAAAACAACTTAGTCTGTCTGCCTAAACACACAGAGAACATTCATGTGACATGTGCTGAATACATGCACACACACACACACACACACACACGTTTGTTTCAGGGGGGTTGACAGGTTTGCAGCAGGGGGGTGGGCAGCGGTTATTGAGGTGGCGTGACGCTGTTGCATCCTATCAGAAGAGGACTACACTAATCTAATTTAGAGAAACATCTGGTCCAGGCAGCATATACACACACCTAACTTCACGTGTTTACTTTGAATTCCCGGTGTCTCTTACAGGGGAACGTTTTCTCTTCCTGCACCAGATTGAGGGCTATAAAAACAAAACTTCTTGAATGTACTGAGGGCATATGTGCATTTTGTACACACATGTGACTTTGTACGCGGCAGCACGTTATACATACAGTGTTCTTCCGCTCTGTGTCCAAGCCAGCCGGTACATATGGAATATGTCTCCTCAAAGCCCACGTCTGTTCTTCTGTTTAGTTTCATAAGTTAAAACTCAATGTACCGTGCTGTCAGGCCTGGTTTTCAACTCAATACCAGTCCAGTCAATGGAGTGATACTGAGCTGTGCCATTGTATTTATTCATATTTAGACTTTTGGGTCTGTCTTTAACTCAGTCGCTAATTTCAGTGTATAATTTCACCTTTAGTTGCATTTTGTTTCTTACCTGCTGACTTCAGCATCTCTGTTTCACTCGGTCAGTTTTAGTATTTGCTGCTGTACCTATTTGCTTTTACCACCTAGAGTTACGTGAGAAGATCGTGAAAATCCTCATATCTCTCCGGTACATGTAAATCTACATGTAAAGTACAGTCGGCAGCAGTCAGGGGAGGGGTTCATATGTTCCCCGGGTCCTATGTTCCTCACTTTGTTGTTATTTTTTCCACAATCAGTGCCAAATTCCCCGGTAAATATGCCTATGTAGACTCTAACACTACCCTCTAACCCTGACTCTCACCCTGACCCTAACCGTAAGCTCTGGTCTTAACAAAATGCTGGGACTTGGGGAACATAGGGATGGAGACGGGAGGGAGGAGGAAACAGCTAGCCTGCCTCTGTCCAAAGGTTTAAAAGAAGTTCATCTGCCAGCATCTCTAAAACTCATAAACCTACATGTTATATGTCTTTTTTTTAATCTGCACCAAAAACTTAAGGGTAAAAAATAAACGGGTTGTGGTTTTATGGAGAGTTATGTCTGCGGGAGGTCACTGCTACTCATCATGAAATCACAACTTTATGTACGCATTAAATAAACAAGATATAATCTTAGTTAATCGGTGAGTTTTAGAGCTGCTGGTTGGCAGATTGCCTCCTTTGGACAGAGCCAGACTAGTGTTCAGTCTTGACAGTGCTATGGTAAGCTAGGCTAACTATGTGCTAGCCATAGTTATGTAAGATTTACCCATCCTAAAACAACCAGTCAGAGCCGAGCAGTATTTTATGCAGTGCCAATAGCCGTGTTTCATTAATGTATTTTGATGCATATTTTTGTAGCAAACTTAACTCACAGAACTGAGCAGCTGTTTCTGCTCTCAGCATCTTCTTGAATATTCTCGTGATGTGTCTTCGTCTCCGGGTAGCTGCCATGAGGGACAATTAAAACTTGCTCAGTTGACTTGTTTTGTTTTCTGTTAGCATTTCTTCTACTCTGTTTACTGGAGGATTAAAACCATGTGTAGCCAACTTCTGACAAAACTACACAGCAAATCTAGTTTATTCTCTCTAAGATAGTTGATAGAAACGCACCTTATTCGAATGTCTTTTTTTGCGATGTTTTAAAAGTTCACTTAAAATGAACTTGACATTTGAATGGAAACAGCTGATGACTCCTGTGAACTCGGATCCAACTGTGAAACGTTGCGGCGCTGATCAAATATGAATCAAGATTCTGTGACTGTATTTCTTGCGGGAAGTGTTTTGAGAAACATATCATTGAGTTATAAAATGAGAAAGTTTGTGACCAAGTACCAAGAACCACCCACCAGCTGACCGTCCAGACAAACTCTCTTGTTTTAGAACTTAACACTACATTAAAATGTGTTTCACACCTTCTGCGAGAAATAGCCAAGACAGTAACAGAATGTGGATTAATTTTTTATCAGTGCTGCAGAGTTTCACGGTTCGATCAGAGTTCACAAGCAGTTATTGACACTGCGTCAGAGACTCCTGGGCTCTTTGCTTTAGCAATGCCATCAAACTTTAGCTATGAAGTTGTAATCCGTAAGAATTGAGATTTGTTGTTTCTAGCGGCCGCTTTGGTGGTAAGATGTCATTGCAGGCGCCTCTGGGACCTCATCTCCCAGAGTTCCTTTAGAAACCAAACAGTTTTACTGTATGACGTCAGCAGATTGTCAGCTCTAACCTGCACGATGCGGCCGAAGAGAGAAGGCCCGCGACGTAAAAAACTCAACCAACTGTCCAGGTCATTAACATTTGATTTTAGCACGGGAAAGTTGCCAAAGATACCCAGATCGTATTTCTCGGCAAAGCAGCAAAGACAAGCGCTTTAGTTAGTGAGGGATATGATCAATCATCTTGGTTTTAACTCACTCTTTGAAAGATAGAAACTTAACAGACAATTAACTAGATGACAGTCTTACGGACTACACCTTTAAGGTTGTAAGAATCATCTTTAAAATGCTCTGTTCTTCATTTACATGGAAGTATTTTCATACATCAGTTTATAATTTCCTCTGTGTTTCCACCAGAGCATAAAATAAGGCAGTGTTTGTAAAGTTTGTAAAGACGGTATCTGTTTGTGCAGCTCTGTTGGCAGTGCAGAGACAAAGAGCACGATGAGGTTTTGATTATTACACGTTCACAGATCGACTTTCAGCAAACAACTTCAGGCTGCAATTCTGCCCTGGACCCCCAGTCCTATCCTCCTCATCAATAGTCAAAGCACCTCTTATGTTAGATTATATAATGTCTCGCAACTCTTTTTCACAGCATTTGGCTTAATGTGTGTAACGTCCTTCAGCGCCTTCCTGCTCCCACAGACCTGCTGACCCCTTCCCCTCACCCCTTTTCCTCAGTTTATGTTCTCCCCCTCCTTCCATCCATCACTTTTTTTAGTTTTGAACATACCACACAGGATTCATGTGGTCGCAGTGTGTGTGTGTGTGTTTGTGTGTGTGTGTGTGTGTGTGTGCGTGCGTGTGTGTGTGTGTGTGTAAGGGAGAGAGGGAGGGGGGTCAGTGCCGGAGGCGGAGTTTGAGACCTCCAACTCACCTGAATAATACCTTCTTTGTGAGCTTCAGCCTTATAAAGTCTCACTCAGATGCTTTCCACCCTTGCACACTCCAACCTTCCACATCATCCCATACCTTCACCCATCCAACATCAGCACACCGAACGCAGCCATGGGAGCCAGGATGAGAGTGGCGCTGCTGTTTCTAGCAGCAGCTGTTTGTGTGTCAGCTCAGACCAGCAACAGCAGCAACGTCAACAAGCAGCAGCAGCAGCAGCAGCAGCAGCAGCAGCAGCAGCAGCAACAGCAGCAGCAGCAGCAGCAACGCAGCGTCTGGGATGAGCCCATCAGATTCAGCACCAAGACCAAAGACACCTGTACCATGGTGGTGTCTGGAGCCGGGGACTATACTCGCCTGCGTGTCACCTGCAAAGGTCCAAGCCAGGGTCAGACCCCGGGACGCTCCTACTACTGCGACTTCCAGGGAAAACCCAACCTGTGCCGCGCCTACAACCTCAACCCTCGCCACTACTTCACCCAGATGATGTGGGACATGAGGAAGCTGAGCCACGCCTGCCAGGGACCCAAAATCTATCGCCCAGCAATGTGCAAGAAATACCCAGACGAGGCCCAGATGACCTTCCTGGCCTCCTGGCCCAAGACCACCACCCCCAAGCCCTCCAAGCCCGTCCAGGAGCCGCGTAAACCAGTGGTGCCAGCCCAGAACAAGCCCGTCACTACTCCTAAACCTGTCAAGCCCCAGCAGCAGCCCGTCAAGCCCCAGCCAGGCAAGGGACCCCAGACCAAGAAAGCCACCCCCAAGCCCGGGAAGACCACTAATCGTCCCACAGAGCAGCCTGACTCCAAAGCCTCCCGCATCGCCAACGAGTACTGCTGGAAGAGCTTCCACGGCGTCTGCACCTACTTCATCAGCTGGTTCCAAAACTGAGGCGAGACCGCAGTCACAGGTGAGCGAAAAATGAAGTCAAATCCAGTTAGAGATCAAGTTTAGTGAGAGGTAGAAGAGATTAGATTAGATTTCTTTATTTGTAGCCGCAGGTAAATTTGGCTCGCAGTGAGAGACATTCATACAAAACAATACAATGAATAAGAAACAGTAAAATGGTAAAATAAGGCTGGAAAACTATGAATTAAAGTGTGACAGATTGTTTTGGTGCAGATTAATTGAACTGGGAACCACTGCACAGATCCTCGGGAGGGAGGGAAGTGATTTCATGCCAAATGTTCATTCATTCATTCATTCATCATCATAGTTTATGGAGGACTTCATCTCTGTGCATTCACAACAGAAACTACCTGGCTTATATTAATTACAAAATCCCTTTTTTTCTGTCGGTTTCAGGTTGCAAACACCAGCGTCAGAACTGATTCTGTCGCCTTGTGAGGTCCGACTCCCGCCACTGCAGCATCTTACGGGCCGGGCCACAAAACATTTGACCCACACCTGTTTACGGTTAGGGGATGACTGCTTGTGCTGCCATGTATGTCTTTTTTTTTAAATCTGTAAAACACACAGCAAGGCAACAGGATAAATATGGCAGGCATGTGATTTTGTTTGTATATGATGTAAAATTATCTCCTCGTGTCACACCAACAACATGTGAAGGTAAAGAGAATAAAGTCAGAGTGGAGACCTCTATTCTTCTTCTTCTTCTTCTTGTTTCGTCCGCTGCACGTTTCCACACTCATTCATTCAAAAAGGAGTGCTTGTTTCTGTTCCTCGCCAGCTGTAACAACACGTCTGCAGTCTGGCTGCTGAGGAAGTTGTTGACGGACAGACACAGACCGCACTAAAGATAATGAGTCTCAGTCACAGGGGGCGCCTGAGCAGAGCTAAACACTTCTTTGTATGAGCTGATGAATTGAGTCTTAAGAGCTACCGTGTGCAGGAACAGAGGAGGTCTGTGTGAGAGGAAACGTGTGTGTGTGTGTGTGTGTGTGTGTGTGTGTGTGTGTGTGTGTGTGTGTGTGTGTGTGTGTGTGTGTGTGTGTGTGTGTGTAGCAGCGGCGCCGATCTTAACACAAACACACACCGTGGATGAAGATGGAGGCTGCAAATCCCTTTATTTGAACCTCTTAACAGTGTGTTCAAACTCACAAATTACAGTGGAGGGGGGGCGCACTTCGATCCTTAACTTAAATTAAAATAATACAATGTAAAAATACTAAAATACTAGGAAAAGTCCTGCATTTAAACTCTTATTATGAAATTTAAGTATTAAATGTACTTGTTCTGCAGTCAAGGGGTTAGTATTGATGCTGCTAAAGCATCAGTGCATAAGCAGCATTTGTCTGTTGCTGCTCATAGATGTGGAGTTTTGTTTTAACTACTTTATTCGTATTATACTTTATATTTAGTCCAGTGGGTCCAAACCTAAGGGTCGAGCCCCCTCCGAAGGGTCACAAGGTGATTAACGGAGCAGGAAAGAAGAAAACACAAACATTTTAGTTTTTATTCTTTGGATTTTCCTCTGATCTTGGTGAAATATTTGAACTCTTAAGGCCCTGAATGTTTGTTTAAATGAAACCATCTAATAAGTTTTTAGGGAACAACTCATTGACCCCTGAAACACAACAGGGCTTGGTTGGACTGGTTTAATCTTTAGCAATCTGTTGTATTTTATTGTTCATCGTGTTTCTTATTGGTCCCAGATTATAGAAAGTGAGACTTTTGTGTTATTTTATTATAAAGCCGGTGGAAGTGCTAAATAAACAATTACTGTGAAAGTGTAAAAACGCTCAATGCAGAGAAGTGCAAACAGCCTGTGTTCAGAACTTTAAAAATGCTGTTAAGTCATTTCTGCAGCGACACAAACAGCGCAGATGTGGAAGACCTGGAAACGGTGACCAATCAAGAGGAGATCTTAAAGAGAGAGGCGCTAAAACTGAGCGTTTTGGACAGAGGGTGAAAACAGACGGGATAAGAAAAATAATGTGCATTTTGAACGTGTTGTAAAAACCCGAAACACAAGTATGAACCTGAAAATGAGCCTAATATGGGACCTTTAATGTCAAATATTATTCTGAAAAGTAACTAGATTCAATATTTTTCTCCATAAAGTAGTGGAGTAGAAATATAAAGAAGCATAAAATGGTAAAAACAACAACATCAGAATTGTACTATAGTGCAGAGACTTGAGTAAAGACTACTGAAGTGGCCTTTCCTGTCATGTGTGATGACGGAGAATACACGGAGGAGGGGACCCAAATGCAGACACGGAACTCAGGAGACGGTATTAACACATTAATATAACTTATTTACAAAAGGTGGACTAACACAACGGAAAAACACGAAGAGAAGTAGATACAAACTGACACGATGAATGGACACAAGAGGAACAGGTACACAGGGAGACATCAGGGTAGGTAGAGGGTATGATCCGGCACAGAGTGAGGCTCAGTACCGGGTTAATATACAGAGTGGCAGGTGATCAATGTTAACAAGGATCACCTGCCAGGAAACCAAACTCAAAACCAGAGAAACGAAAGAGAGCACATACAGAAAAACACTGACAGAGGGAGACAAAAACAACAATTAAAAAGGAGCGAGAGAGAGAGAGAGAGACTGTCCAGAACCAATCACAACATTTCCGTTCCTCCAACCCATGAAAAGAAAGTCACTGCTACCGTAGCTGATATACACGATATTGACGCGTGCATCGCTGCAGTTAAACCAGTGCAAACAAAAGTCCAGTGTCACTCAAAGTTGATTTTTTTGTTCTTACCATAAACAACTCAAACTCCACTACATGTCACTGTAAAAGAAATGCCTCATCAGCCACCCCCCTGTGGCTTGCTCAATCAAATAACCCCCGTGACCTGCAGTTTCTTACGTCACTCCCTTTTCCCCCACAAGTGACCAAACACACCCCACCAAAATAAAACACAAAAAACACATCAAAGTAAAACCAGAACTGGCTCCTACACCTATACAGTCTATGGTAAATACTGATCATATGTACAGTAGGCTGGGGAGGAGGCTGCTGCACCTCTGAAAAACACAAGATGGTGCTGCTGAGTACAGAGAGAACACACACGTACACACACACACACACACACACACACACACACGTACACAAACACACACACACACACACACACACAGCTCTCTGCTACTGTTTACTCAAAAGTAAATCCACTACTACTTCCAACACAGTGACTCAGTGATAAATAAACTTCCTTGTGAGATTACTGGACTTGTGCCCGTACGAGTCTTTATGTTCCTTTGTTACCGTGTGTGTGTTCCTGCCTGCAGCAGCTGCGTCATTACAGGAATGAAACATGACGACAGGGTGGAGTGCATTCATTAACTTACCCTCGTAGAGCCACTGGTGTGCTGTAAGTGATATGCAGGTCCACTTCTAAGCATCAGAAACACCATATTTATAATATGAAATACAAAGTGCTGAATGTGTTATTTATGTATTATACCAGGCTCTCGCTGCTGATGTCACTGCCTCTGATTGGCTCACTCTGATATTCTTACGCTCATCTAAACCAATCTCATTCCTCATGCTGACACCCAAAGCAACTGACGCGGTCCACTTCTGGTCCATCGCCATCTCCTGGTCAGCTTCCGTTCGTCGCTTTGTAAGATATAAAAATTTTGTGTTGAACTATTCGTGCGATAGCCAACGAATGATGACAATGTACCTTGATGAGATTACGTTGTCAGATTAAGAACCAGACCCAACCTTGCGGTGAGCCCAGTGCAAAACGCTCATCATGTGAAGGCCCCTTAAGAGGTTAATGTTATAACGACGTGTGTGTGAACGCACAAACTACAAGCCACCCCTGCATCAGTCGGTGCCCTGCTTGGGCCACCCCAGTCAGAAAGTCTGGACACGGCCCTGAACAGAGGCAGCTGGCGAACGTCACAGGAATTATGCTCTGTCATAAATGCTAGTGTTGTTGATAGCTCAAGTAAGCGATTATTCAGTCATAGCCTTCAGTCATCTGTCTTCTCCCTATTTTAGTGCTCGATCATGAAAACTTGGAGCGCCACTGATGTAGAGACGTCTGCCGACCATCAAACATTTCTTTACGCTTCATGTTTCCAGGGACTGCAGATGGAAATGAGCTTTTAGCTAGAATCTGGTACAAATCACCTTTTTACACTATTTTGTACATGATCCGTGAAATAAATAAACAAAATAAACTAAACTAAACTTGTCAATAGTCTGGTTAGTTTCAATTTTCAGCTGTATTTGTGAGTATAAAGAGTGAAACAATATTTCATACAACATCGAACTGTTTTGTAGTTTACTCATCGTGTGTTATTTTTCTTGTATTTTGGGTTCCTGGCATCTTTACACTTTGTTGCATTGACAAAATAAGAAGTCAGACTAATAGCTGCTGAAAAAGATCATGCATGTGAAGGAAGAACAGTTTTAAAGGTGTTGAACAAAGTCAGAAATATGTTTGGTACAAAGAAAGTCAGCCAGACACAAGCAGTGCTGTTAAATGAATACATAGACAGACGTGCTCTGACTTCTGCTTGAGTGCATACAGACGCTCACTGAGTTAACGTCAGGATATCAAAGGAGGGAGGAGGAAGCAACGGAGGGTTTATGGAGAGAGGGAGCTGTAGATGTGTTACTGTGTTACTGTAGGTGTTACTGTTGGGTAGATAACATTGTTTAAATGTGCTGACAAAAAGTAACCTCAAGGTCCATTTGGTGACTGTTGTATTTGTATCACGTCATCTTCAGCAGATGGGAACCTGCTGTAAAGGGATTCATAGATACATTTCCTTTTCTCTCGTCTGTGTCGACTTAAAAGTGCTGAGAAATGAAGAAATGTGAATTTGAACATTTATTTCCACTACAACTGAGAACGGCTTAAAAGATTGTTTTGTTCCCAAAGTCAGGAGAGAACTTAGCCGATCACATGTACATCTTAATTAAGTTTGTTGAAAAACAGTAATAATAATAATAATAATAATAGAATAATAGAATAATAGATTTTATTTGTTGGCGCCTTTCGTGACATCCAAGGACACCTTAAAAAACCTGAATAAAAACATAAATAAAAGCAGTTAAATTCAGCACGCTGTCATAATTCCTTCTTATTTATGTGTTTATTGTGTTAGAATTAAATGAAGAACATATATTAAATTGCAATAATAGAACAGAAGAGGCCAGGCCACTTTGTTTTCTGGGCTCTGACATAAATTTAATGTAAAATTTGATTAAAAAAAGACAAAAGGCTGAATAAAATCTCCTTCTAATTTAGTAGAGTTTACGACTGCATAAAATCAGATCTAAGTTTATACATCTATACTATAGGCTACAGGATTATACGTTTTTAAAATACAAAACCACACGTTTAACATTTATTTATACTCATCCACACAAACACTGCATACTTCATGCCACTAATTGCATTTATTTGTTTGATTTGTTTTTGTTTAATTACAAAGTCTATAACAGATGCTCATACTTTCTTTACATTAGCAGATTGTATTGTTAATGTTTTGGTCTCTGCTTTTGAAAACAAGTCACATGCCTGAAGTGAAAAGCGAGGATCTCCTCATGGCTGAGTGCGACAGCGGATTGGTGGAAAGTCGGAGTCGGAGTCGAGCCCCCAAGAATGTCCGTGCGCACGTGTGCGTGTGTGAGGTGCGGTCATATTTTGGTCACCGGGCTTATTAAAGTTATGAAGAATAAAGTCACTGTGCACAGACACGCAGATCCACCATCACTGCGTCTTTGATCTGGAGTTAAACTGTAAATGTTGAAGGCGGGAGTTCAGTTTGGACACGAAAGTCATCTTCCAAAGAAACTACTCTGGAGGTGTGTGGTTGTGTGTGTGTGTGTGTGTGTGTGTGTGTGTGTGTGTGCGTGTGTGTGTGTGTGTGTGTGTGTGTGTGTGTGTGTGTGTGTGTGTGTGTGTGTGTGAGTGTGCTGGGCGGGAATGGTGGGCGTGCCGCAGCATCTATGTATGAAAGCCATGTGCGAGACCACAGAGCGCCACAAGAAGCAGCTTTACGCGCAGCGACACTCGTCATTTTCGGTGAGTTGGAGTCGATTCATGCGACTTTCTTGAATGTACCGAGTGTGTAGAAGACCGAAGTACGGCCTCGTTACTTTCCACTGGAGTCTGAAGTCACTGCAGCCTCAGGAACTCTAATTTAATCGCATCTTTTAGGCGCGTAATAGAGTTACCACATTGGCGTAAAACCTTTCTCGGTTGGGGAAACTTCTTTTTTTTTTGCCAATCTACAATAAACTGTTGGTTTGTTTATTTCTGTGTGTCTTAAATACGTTTCGATATTTTGCTGTGAGCAGCCTATTACTCATTTTAAACACTACTTTGTACCGGGTGACCTGATTGTTTCCATCACTGAGGCTCTGAACTCTCATTTCAGGTGATAAATTGTCCGCTAAAAGAAAAGATGTTGCTGCTGAAGACTTTCGCTCCCTTGTTGATGTTGGTCTTCCTCGGGCAGCAGGTCTCTCTGTCCTCCGGTATGCGCAATTCGTACCGAGGCAGGGGCCAAACAGGCTCCAGGGCCTCCGGCAGAGCACTGATGGGCGGGGGCAAGCCTGCAGTGAGGGGCCGGGGAAAGTTCTCCATTAAGGACAAGATGCAGTGCACGTGGGAGGCAAAAGACGTCGGGGCCACGGTCAGACTGTCGGTCAAGTGCGAGGACCGGGAGGCGCGCGTCAAAGGCGGAGTCACCGACCTGCAGTGTAGGTACGACGCCAAACCTCAGAGCTGCCCGGGCTACCAGTCCGACACCAAGGGCTTCTGGAAACAGGTGGCCCGCGCGCTCAAAAGGCTGCAAGGCAAAGTGTGCAAGGACGACCGCGCGCTGGTGAGGGCTGGCATGTGTAAGCGCGCGCCCCGAGACGCGCACTTCAAGCTGGACATCTCCAGCTCCGTGTCCTCCGCTCAGTCCGGCGGAGAGGAGGAGACGCAGACACCGCCTCGCTCCAACTCCACCGCTGCTGCTACGGCGGGACCGACCGCGTGCACAGGGCGCGCGAACCACCGGAAAACGGCTGAAGAGAACTGCAGCGGCTCGTGGGCCAGTGTGTGCAATTTCTTTCTGTCCATGATGCAAAGAGACAACTGTTAGCGTCCGAGCCTGGGGGGACGTGGACAGGAGCAGATTTATTTTTGTCATGTTTGTTAAAAAAAACAACAACAAATCCTTTATTTTTTAATCAATAATGGTCTGATTTTCTCTCCAGTGTGCATTTTACAGAAGTTTCCACAAACTCCAGCAGGGAATGAGTGTTTTTTTTACAAACTCATGCAGATGTGGATGTTATCAGGTGTTTTGAATGTAATAGTTTCCATTAAAATGTAATGTAATAAATGTAATTTATATTTTTTCTCAAGTAGCCTCCTGTCTTTAGTACAATGCTGAGGTGTTTTTTACTTGAGTAGTTAAATGTTATGCTACTTTATACTTCACAACATTCATCTGGCAGTTGTTTCAGATTAGTTTAGTTGATTTCGTTTATTTGTTTCAGGGACCGTGTACAAAATTCATTGGTTACATAGTTTAAAATGAGTATTTGTACCAGAAAATAGAAGCTAATTTACATCTGCAGTCCCTGGGATTTAAATGTTACAATTTTTATGTTTTAAAGATTAAAAAGAATCAAGTCTTATCTCCACTGCACCATTAAAATGCTGCTCACACATCACAAATCATCCAAGTTTAATAGCATGACACTCTGGAAGTGACCAGTCTGCACAGTGCGGACTTTTACTTTTGATATTTGGAGTAAAATTAACTGAGAAACTTATATTTGTACTTTTCTTTTGTTGTTTTTTTAAACATTACGTTCATGAACACTAAACACAACCACAAATGAATGTTGCCCTGAAATTATTTCAACGTTTTGGATTTTTCTTTGAACATTTCTTTTACCTGTAATAGAGTTTTTGTACAGTGTGTTTTAATCGACCTGAAAACTTTCTGCACCGCACAGAACTGAAGGTTGATTCGTATTATTGGTACTTTCTTTCTACCTCTGGTCAACTTTATCGACGGACCATGTAAACACCACTGTATTTATGCACCACAAATAAATATTTTCTATTTATACAATGTGTCCTGTCGCCTTGAAGAGTATGAATCATGTTGTCTTCAGCAGCAGAGGGATGTGTGGACACGTGGGTTGGGAAAATATGCTCCGTAAAATACAAGTTTAATCAGTTTTTCTTCTTTTTATTTTCACTTCTTCCTTTGCTTTCCTAGAACAATCTGTTTTAAACCAACTTTTTCTTTAGAATAAAGTGCCACTTTTCTTCCTTTCAGTGCAGAGATTATTCCGTCTCCTAGAAAATAAAACATGCACACGCTTCTCGTAATATATTTGCACCCATGGACTCACGACACTGCACACACGTTTGCTTTTTGTGCGGTACAGTCTGAACTTTTTCTGATGTAATGAAACAGCAGTTTTATCAGCAGTGTTGAACGCTGTTGCATGTTTGGAGGCAGAAGTCCTTTAACTCTGAAAATGTTACACAAGTGAAAGTTTAATCAGTAAAAATGTACTCAAAGTATTAAGAGTAGTACTTGATGCAGAAAAATCCTCACATTTGAGAAGCTGAAAACAACCAAAACAAACGTTGAGTAAGATGATCATTGCAGCTGAACATGTCGGCTTATATGAAGTTTAATCTTCAACAAACCATCGTGTTTTAGAAACTACATGTGTTTTGTGTAAACACCTTAGATCGGAGCGTAATTGCAGCTGTCAGATACTGTAAATGCAGTGGAGTCGAAGCAGAAAGTGGCAAGAAAAGAAAAAACTCACGTAAAGCACCTTTAACAGGTCAGAGAGCCAGAATACGTTTTGTTTCTTCAGATGAAAGTGTGTGAACGACGCACGCTGATGATGAAAGCTGATTCACTGTCCTCTTTTAAATCACTGCTTAAAACTCTTCCCTCTTTCCCTCCCTTTTTTCCAAGTTTTTTTATTGATTTTTGCGGACCACAACACAGAAACAGGTAAACACATGTGCAGTACATCAGCTTTAGGGTGAAATAACAAAGAAAAACACAGACAAAAACAGAAAAACCCAACATGAATCCCACAAAACTCATTTTTATAGCCTTCCTGTTGTGTTTTTATCCTTTTATCTCATTGTTCTTCTTTACCTTAAATTAATTAACTAGCAAGCTATGAAAAAATGTGCACTTTTACACAAGAAGAAGAAGAAGAATTCCTTTATTTGTCCCACAATGGGGAAATTAAATTTTCACTCTATTATTATTATTTTTTTCATGTTACACACACACACACACACACAGGCCCGAAACACACACACATGCACAGACAGGACCTTTATACATGCAATTAATGGAGGGATGTTAGAGCGAGGGGGCTGCCAGGGACCGGCGCCCCGAGCAGTTGGGGGTCCGGTGCCTGGCTCAACATCACCTTGGCAGTGCCCAGGAGATGAACTGGCACCCCTCCAGCCACCAGTCCACGCTCCATTCATCTATGACTGAGCTACTACCGCCCCAGTAGCTCAGTCCACAACAATGATGCGTCATTTGTGGTTATGGTCTACCTCATTGGATTTCACTACTAATATTATTATTATTTATTTTGTACTTGTGTGTGTATTTAGTTTTTTGCTATGTCAAAGCACTTTGTAAACTGCTGTTTTTAAAGGTGCTATACAAGTAAAGTTATTATTATTAAAGACTCCTTTATACACACACAAGTGCAGTGATTGTACATCAGAATATACGGTTTGTTCCTCCAGTTTCCTGCAGCAGCCTCTAATTACTTTCTCAGTGACGGCAGCCAGCTGCATTAAGAGCAGTCTCTATACGAGGAGATTGGGAGTAAAGTGTGTGTGTGTGTGTGTGTGTGTGTGTGTGTGTGTGTGTGTGTGTGTGTGTGTGTGTGTGTGTGTGTGTGTGTGTGTGTGTGTGTGTGTGTGTGTGTGTGATCCCTGAACAAGTGCAACCCCAGATGTGGGTTTTATGCTTTCCTGTCTGCTCCTGACCCTCTTCACCTTTGACCTGCTGCTCTTTGTCCCCTCAGACAGACACTTAAAAAAACTGCAGAGAGATTTCCACCTTCTTCTTTCTTTCTTTTTTTTTTACGGAAGTCCGCTCTCTTTGATGGCACAAAAGGGATTTTTCAGCAAGAGCTCAAGGACACATTCCAGGAAGGTGGAAGTAGTTCAAGGTCAGAGGTCGAAGGCGAAGCAGGAAATGAGGATACCATCCCAGGGTCTGCACCGTAAGGATCACCTGCCTGCTCCGCACCTCTGCTAGAACTCATGTGTGTTTGTGTCTTTTATCTTGAGGCTCCTCTGGGTTTTGATCAAAGGGGGATCCACCAGCAGGATAAAGTGCTGCAGGATCAGTTTAGACACAGTGGAAGAACTGCAGGGCTATAAATCAGACCCAGGGTGTGCTTTTAAACATCACTCTTCTTTAAAAGAAAAAGACATTTGTGCTGAAACGATGAGACGGGTAACGGATTAGACGACAGGCGAGTAATTGCGAAACATTCTCCAAACTAAGGATTTACCTCTTTCCTGTGTGTGTGTGTTTCTGTGTGGTCTGGCCAGCGAGCGCCTCAACACAAATAACTTCCAGAGCAACTACGTATGAGAGAGCTCTATACTGTCTGTGCTTGAAGTGGTTTAGTAGCAGGGGCTGTTTCACGTGTTATACGTTAAAGGTCCCATATGAAGCTCATTTTCAGGTTTACACTTGTATTTTGGGTTTGTACTAGAACATGTTTACATGCTTAAATGTTCGAAAAAGACATTATTTTTCTCATACTGTCTTTCTGAATATACCTGTATTCACCCTCTGTCTGAAACACACACACAGTTTTAGTGCCTGTCTCTTTAAGGTGTAATTCAAAAATCCTCCCATGGTCTTTTTCGGCGCTTTTACATCAAATAAGCTATCGAGACAGTTTGTTCGTGCAACAAATATTAACGGAGAAATCCAGGAGAGTCACTGGTTAGCTCGGGGCAGTATGGTGAAGGCATTAAAACGTCTTTTTTAACCACTAATACGGCTCAAAATAACACCAAACCTCTGCACTAGCATGATAAGAGTCCCTACACATAAAACAAAGCAGCAACAACCTGCTGTGTTCCCTGATTACCTGATTGTGTCCACCTGTGTCACCCTCCCTCATGTGTATATAGTCCTCGTCTTCCCCTCTCTTGTTGCCAGAGTATTTCGTATCGTCATGTGGAGTCCCTCCAGCCATTTCCAGAGCCTTGTCCAAAGTATTTCCTCGTTTATTTTTAGATTACTTGAGTGTCAGAGTTACAGCCTGCATTTATTGTACCCTGACTGCACTTGAGTCCGCCTTTGCCTAACACATTCAAGTCAATAACCAAAGTCAATCCAAAAGCTTATTTTCATGTGTAGGGACTCCTCTCATGCTGCTGCAGAGGTTTGGTGTTATTTTGAGCAATATTAGTGGTTAAAAAAGCCGTTTTAATGCCTTCACCGTACTGCCCCGAGTTAATAAATGTTAGCCACGTCCGGCTGTCAGTGACTCTTTGGGATTTCTCCGTTAATAGTTGTTACACGAAAACAACTGTCTCGATGGCTTATTTGATGTATGCAAGTGCCAAAAAAGACCAGGGGATGATTTACGCCGGAATTACACTTTAAAGCAGAACTCTTAAATACAGGAAGTGTCCAGTCAGACTGTACCGAGTGCCCATCACATCATGGGGGTGGGGGGGTTCTGGTTTAGGTATTTTATATATAAAATGTTTGGGAAGGAGCTCCACTCCCTGGACTCGGACGGAGTTAGTTTGAGGTGATCTTTGGATCAGGACTGGTTCACCAATATAAACAAAGTCTTTTTGTCGCCTGAACGTAACCGTCACAATCAAGGTGCAAAATTCCCTTTTTTGTCCACTGGCCAAATGGCTAGTGAATGTTCAGATTTTACCAGCTACTCAATAGATAACCATTGCTTTTTTTTGGCTGGTGGTTAAAGCACATCTATGAGCCTCTTGCATATTTTCTTAGCATTTGTCAGGTAAATGGAGCTAATTTTGTGCCCTGGTGACACATGTTTCACAGTCTTATTTCACCCACTGATGAGAACACGCACAACTTTGTTTGTGCATGAAAAACCTGAGTGGAAATACTGAAAAAAACCTCAAAATGTCACAAAGTTTTTATGCTCAAGCTTTTTCTAACTGGGTGTTCAACCATAATGTCCAAACATCAGGTGGTAATTTAGTCACTTGTTTTGTTGGGATTTATGTTGCAAATCAGTGTTTTTTCACCTCCTCGTTTCCTAAATTTAACAGAACGGCTGTTTTGACATCAAGTCTTAAACTATAAATGCACACAAAAGAAACTTTATTAGTCTAAAGCTCCACATAAACGCGTTTGCACCTGTTTCCTTCATCAGGAGAACTCTTATTCTTGCGTTAGATGGAAGAGCAGACAGAAAACACCGCCATCGTGCTTTTACTTGAAAGCTCTGAAACCTCAAAAAGAAGTTGTTTTGATACTTTGAGCAGAGGAATGAAAGGCCGCTGCTTTCACAGGTGTTTGTTTAGTTTGTGATGCATCGACATTACCGCCCTGAGTGAGAAAAAAAGAAACAAGACGAGACATGAAGCCATTGAGACGGAGGTGAGTGGGAAAAGGACACGCATACCTTAAATATGACTCAGATGACTTGACGATTATTGACGATAATGTGTTTTCCTGAAGGGATTTCTTCCCCTCATTAAGATATTATCCGGGGTTAGTGAGAGTGTTTGTCTCCATAGAAAGCGGTACAGTGTGACATTAAAGGGCACTCCATCAATTCAATTTACTTGTCATGAGGAGTCTCCAGCCTAGGGAAGCTTTGTTCTTATGACGGGGCTTTGAAAGTATGAGTATCACTCAAGTGATGGTGGTTAAGTCATTTTTGGTTTTGGCTTGAGTCTGATTGTTATTTATTTATTTAGTTTGGAAGTGCACAGTTCAGAGGGGAATGAGTTTAGATCAAAGGTGTCGGTCTACTTCGTCAGACCTGCTTCGATTGACGGACTAGAGTTTGTTCTGTGCAGATTTCTGGAGAATTATTATTTTTAAATGTTAACCGACAAAGCAAGATTGATTTTTCCTTTAAATGTCCAAACTGCAGCCTTCCCCTCGGAGGCTAGTCACATCAATGCCCTTTTTTGGAAAGAAGAAATGAAGAGGAGTCAAAGTTTGACAAGATGGAGACTCCTGTAGGCGAGGATGATTGGATCAAGTTGAAAGAAAGGACCCCGACGTAGAGGCTACGTCCATTTTTTTATGGTTTTGTTGCCAAAACATGCCACCTTTTGTTTCCTAAACGTAACAAACCGTAACTATTGTGATCCACTTCCGGTCACCGTCTTCGGACATTAAGTAAAACTTCATATTTCGTACAATATTAATCATATTTTTGTACATTACTTTTCGTGCGATATCCTACAAACATGTTGATGAGAATACATTGGTGCTGTAAATCCCCGGGGAGCTACATCTCCATTTGCGACCTCCGTTCATTTCATAAATTAAAGTTCTGGGCCCATTCAGGACGTCATCTTAACTCAAGCTACGATTACTTTAATAACACAAAAGAAAAATGTCTTTTTTATATTTAAAAAGCCTTTCACTAGCAAGGACCGCACCATCAACAAGACACGTTTAATGATTTATTAGAGAAAACTTAATTGATGTGCGTGGTTTGAACAGCTTGTAGTCTGCTTTGCTGAATGCGTTGTGGGGAGGCTTCGATAGGGAATGCACCGCCACACCCGCAATCCACAAAGCAGAGGAGAGGACGAGAATAAGGGCGCACTCACACTGTCCGCCCGTAGCGTGCCCCGTGCTTTTGGGTATTTGTCCCCCCCACCCTCTCCCCCCGCGGCCCAGGCCCGTTTGTACTCACACTACCTGGGTCTCGTGCGAATGCTTCTGGCTGCCTATACGTCATCACGCCGTGACACGTCACACGCATTGATTGACGTCATCGCGATTTGCGCTTTGATTACAAATCTTTCCATAGACCTCAGAGTTTTTTGTGTATTTTGTCCGACTGCTTTTGAATACTTTCGTCCTAGCCTAGGCGCGGTACGGTTGCACTCACACGGGTCAACGAACTAGACTTAAGCAGTGAAACGTGTTTGGGTACGATACAGATGGACAGCGTGAGTGGGTAGTTATGAGAAACCAAAGAAACATGAGTTAAATTATTAATTGAAAATCAAAATAGTTGCTGATTGACAAGTAAGTTGACTACGTGTTTCAGCTCTACAACGATGTAAACACACAGACTGGTCACCGGAGCTTTGAACTACAGACCACGTGACACGTTTCTGTGGTTCTGGCACCAACTTCACCTTTTCCCAAGGTGCACGGAGAGGGGAAGAAGCCTAAACAGGTCAAAACTCAAGCGACCATTGTAATATAAAATAACTTAACAGAAACACGTAAAATCGATGTGTTTCTGCTTTCAACCTTCATCAGACGCTGATCGTTTAAACACAATGTCTGTTGCATTCTGTCACATCTAGTTAGTTCTTTCATTTATTTTATGTTAGCTCTATTTTTATTTGATTTATGTTAAGTTATTGTTACTCTGATCCTTTCCCATCTTTGTATTGAAACTGTTGCACAATAATTTCCCTCTCGATAAATAAAGCTTCTTGAATTGAATCCTCAAAGTGTGTTTTTTGGAGTTTGGTCAAACTTTTGCAGGATTAAGTTTAGTTGTGTCATTCATTCCTTCTCTTCTCTGTTATCAGCTTTACTGTCTGGAAAACAGACTTGAACTTGAACTGTTTGTAGTTCACAGAGCTTCAGTCAGTGGTGACGGAGAGGAGGGGCTCTGGATTTCAGGAGGGGCTGGAAAAAAACATCAAAACACAACCCAACGCTCCACTAAGTACTTGAGGTTTGACCTACAAAGCTGACCGGACACATGGCCACCCAAAAACACACACAGCAGCGAGGAGGGAGGAGCTGGAGGTATTGTTGTTCCTGGGGCTCGAGGTGGCCTGACCCCCACACCCTGCTGTTCAGACCTGTTATTGGCTGCTTGTTTCTACGGCAACAATCAGCGGCAACCGCTCCGGGAAGAAGAAAAACAGAAAAGTAGTGAAACAGGACCTGGGATGACCCCTCCTTCAACAAACACACACACACACACACACACACGCACACACGCACATTATTTTCCACTTTCACTGATTTATATTCTTTAACCAACTTCAGCCCTGAATATTCCTTTATTTTCAGAATTTAAACCTTTTAATGCCTTCATGTTCTCTGTAGAGCACTTGCCTTGTTGTTGAAATAGAGATAATAGAGACAGTATTCTCTACAACATGCAGCAGTGAAAGCTTCATATTCACTCTTCAATTACAAAATAACATTTTCTCTGAATGGTAATTGCATTTAATTGTAGCGTTTCTGGGTTTCCATACTAACAGACTTCAGACAATCTTTTTTGTGTTGGAACGGAGGCAGAAATAAACCTGCACCATGTTTTTACAGCAATACAACAATGCCAAAATACTCCATTACATGTTAAAGTCTTTCAAGTTAAAGAGTTATACAGAAGTATTATCAGTGGTGGTCAGCACTGTCGCCTCACAACAAGAGGGTTCCCGATTCGAATCCCGGCTGGGGTCCTTTCTGTGTGGAGTTTGCATGTTCTCCCCGTGTCTGCGTGGGCTTCCTCCGGGTTCTCCGGTTTCCTCCCACAGTCCAAAGACATGCACGTGTTAGGTTAACTGATTATTCTAAATTGCTCGTAGGTGTGAATGGTTGTCTGTCTCTGTTTGTCCCTATGTGCACTGTGATAGACTAGCGTCCTGTCCAGGGTGTACCCCACTTCACGCCCAGCTGGGATCGGCTCCAGTTCCCCGCAACCCGGATAGGGACAAGCGGTTGAAGATGAATTAATTAATTAATGTATCAGTGAATTATTACTAATAATGCAACAATGTAAACAGCATTAGTAGCTGGTCAACATGGAGTGGATTTTAACTTTACTTTATATAGTAATAATTATATATAATATAATAATATATTCCTGTAATAATGCTTCGCATGTTATAAACGCATCATGTTTTGTAGATTAAGTCTGCAAAGTAAGCAGCTACTGAAGGGAAGTCAAATAAATGGAGAGGAATATAAAAAAAGCACATTATATTTAATGTGTAGGAGCCATAAAAAGCTGCACAAATACCTAAAAATGTAACCCACAGTAAACTAAAGTACTTTCCTCCTCTAGTACTTCTCTCCATTAAAGTTGCTCTACCTCCCTCTCGTGGCTATGAGAGGCCAGTGCACGTTCAACAATAATAAAACGGGTGTTAAACAGGTATTTGTGCATTGATCGTTACTGACACAGGAAGAATACGCCGTTGTACTTCATCAGTTGAAATGTTTATTAATGCATTGTTTCATATTGTTTCTGCGATACAAAGTGCAAACTAAACAATTGTAATCTGATACTTTTGCGTTACACATGACTCATGTAATATTAGTCATATTGAAGATGTTAGTCGACCAAAAGCTGCATTACTTAATGTGGACGTGAACAAAATGTTAGCTACCTTTCAAAGACATTATTTGGAGTCATAGTTTAAAAAAAAAAAGACCTGATCGGGTCGTCTTCGCACACACAAGAGCGCTTTGTTGTGATCAATTTCTCCTTCGACTGTTTTAGCGTCTTGTTTCGTTGAGTCGACGGCCCAAAATAAAAAAGGCAGACTTAGAGAAGAGGCACTCCAGGTATGGTTCCTGATTTACTGCTTGTTGCCACGGTTACGCATCATCTCCACCACAGAGCAACAGTAAGGCCTTTCGGTAGTCGCCGCTGGTATCTCCCTGTAACACAAACACGCAGAATTTAACCTTCATAGGTGAACGGCAGCTTACGCAAAAGTGTGCATGTAGTGCAGTGTGTGTGTGTGTGTGTGTGTATGTGTGTGTGTGTGTACCTTGATCATGGAAAACAGAGAGCAGGCGAACAACCTCCTGAACTCTGTTCTGACGTCCATCAAGTCCACCTCACTGCGAGTCACCATGGCTCTGATCAGGGTGTCATCATCGGTTCCTAGCCCCTGCAACAAACCCAAAGACACGCGATGACAGCATGCGTCGTAGATGTATAAACATTAGCTGAGCGCAAGTTCTTGTAGATATTTAGAAATACTTCATGTCCATCTGGATCCGTCAGGCATTAAATCATCAATTCAGAATCAAAATTTAATTCTGGCCGATTTCGGCATGAATCAAATGAGCCATAGAGACAGTTTTTTTCGTTGGTCACTTATTAACAGAGAAATCCCGGACAGTCCCTAACAGCCAAACGTGGGTAACACTGATTAGCTTGGGGCGGAGGGCTTTACGCATCCAAAAAGGCTTTTTAAACCACTAATACTGCTCAAAATAGCACCAAACCTCTGCAGTAGCATGACAGTCAACAGCACCAACAACATAAGTTAGCGAACCCAGAGTTTATTAAAAAAGACTGTTTCACAATGCTAATTTTGTGTGAATGTGTAATTGACTTGTATGGGCTGCCTGTCAATATGGACCTAGCTGACTGCTAAGGCTTGAAGCATTGTGAAACAGTCTTTTTTAATAAACTCTGGGTTCGCCTACTAAATAACAGGCTTATGTAGACCCTAACACTAACCCCTAACCCTGACCCTAACAAAATGCTGAATTAAATCAGTGAAGGCACATGCTTATGCGACCTTGTCCTATGTTAGCCATGTCTGGCTGCTAAAAACTCTCCTGTATTTCTCTGTTAATAGGTGATCAACGAAAAGAAACCGTCTCGACGGCTTATTTCATGTATATTCATGCGCAAAAGATTCAAATAGGCCGGAATTACACTTTAAGAAGCCCCATTGATGACGTAGCTGCAGCAGCGTTGGATTGCATACTGCTGTCATTATAACATGTTTTTACAGCTGATCTTATGGTGGCTAAACGTAGCATTGACTCTACTGGATTCAAACTGCTTTTACCTTCATCGCATAGTACAGGGTCTCAGCAAAATAGACTGGAACGCTCCTGGCACACTTCACTTTAAAAGAAAAAACATGTAAGTATTAATCATTTAAACACGGCGCCACCTCTCAAGAAGCTGAAACAGTTTGCAGTGGTTTTCGTACCGACGGCCAGAAGCAGATCTCTCAGGCCTCCAGATGTTTCCCTCTTAATGGTCTCCTCCATCTCGTATCCAGATAACTTCATGTAAGCATCGAACACTGAAACACAGATTCAGGATTAGTCTTGATATTAAACAAACGATAACAGAGGCTCTTTAATTCTACTCTCACACACACGGACGAACCTTTCCTGAGATGCTCCGCACTCCGGTTTCCCAGGATGGTGACAAACGTTTGTTCATCGGTGCCGAACTTCTCCTCTCCTGCCTTAAAGAGGGTCTGCCACCACAGAAACAAACACATTGTTACTCAGCTGAGTAAGCTTTAGACTATTTCTACTTTATACTTCTACTGCACTACATTTCCTCTACTCAGTACTGGAGATGGATCTCGCTGTCAGCCAGTACTCCTTCACTGTTTCTTTTTTTTTTAAATCTTAAATTCAACCAAGGGGAGTTTTTCTCGCTCCATCCACTAGGAGGCGTCACATCATTACACGCACACGCACACACACACTTCAAAGGTCGGCATTCTCAAAGACTTTATCCACCACTCATGTGACAGTCACCCCCTCAGACAGAAGGACAAAGACATCATTGATGGTGCAGAGCAGGAATAAATTATTCACAGACCAGCGCCAAAAAAACAATCGACTCACCTGAGCGTCAGACTGGATGTTTCCTTCCTGGATCCCTCGCTGCCTGTTCGCCTGAGGAGGGACAAAAATGAGTCTGTTACAGGGGAGAGGAGAGGGGAGGAGAGGAAAGGAGGAGAGGAGAGGAGAGGAGAGGAGAGGAGAGGAGAGGAGAGGAGAGGAGAGGAAAGGAGAGGAGAGGAGAGGAGAGTAGAGTAGAGGAAACAAGAGGATAGGAGAGGGGAGGGGAGGAGACAGTGGAGGAGAGGAGAAGAAAGGAGAGGAAACAAGAGTAGAGGAGAGGAAACAAGAGGAGAGGAAAGGAGAGGAGAGGAAACAAGAGGAGGGGAGAGGAGATGAGAGAAAACAAGAGGAGAGGAAAGGAGAGGAGAGGAAACAAGAGGAGAGGAGAGGAAACAAGAGGAAAGGAGAGGAAACAAGAGGAGAGGAGACAGTGAAGGAGAGGAGAAGAAAGGAGAGGAAACAAGAGGAGAGG